>NW_020449341.1:275805-345445 GCF_003343035.1 Apteryx rowi | reverse complement strand
GCCGGTCGCTGCCTCAGGGGCGCGAGGGAGCTGCCTCGGGGCCGGCGGCCCGGCCGAGGGCGGCGCGGCCTGGCGGCGCAGAGCTGGGCGCTGCTGCGAAGCCTCTCGGGCAACAGATGTTCCCGTCGTCTGGGAAAACTGCATGTATTACAAGAAGACTATTTCAGGAATACTTCTGGGAGTTAAAAGCAGATTATGTGCTTCCCCCCCCCCCCCTTGCAGAGTTATCCAGTTAAAAATGTGCCCAGAGTGCTCAAGGTAGCCAAAAAAAAAAAAAAAAAAAAAAACCTAAAATATAGGAATATTTAAAACCATTCCCTGACAGATTTAGATTTGCTTTTTTGTATATTGTATGATGAGCACCAACCTTACAGGCTCAGTCACTGCAGCATGGCTTCTCAGGTACAACTGGTACGGATCACCTAAGTCATTAAATTCAGTCCCTTGAAATTGCAGGTAATTGCTGAGTATATGTTTTATCCAGAGGAAAAGAAAACATCGTACACATGCTTTGTATCACTACCCAGAAAACTTAAGACCTACATTAAAAGCCAGAGATCTACAGTTTTGCAGTGGCACAGGACAAGCACAGGAGAGATTGAGTGCATTGCCTAGGTGTCTTCAGTCGCTCCCTCATCATCTTGGGATACACACTGGTCCCCACCGGACAGAAGAGGGAAAGCAAAATAAAAGTAAATTCTCAAAAGTAGTGCTAATTATTTTGCAAAGTAGAACATCTTCAACTGAGGAAGGTGAAACTGTGTTTTCTTTGAAAAATGCAATATATATTGCATATATTGTGGTATTGACACCCTAATCCAAATCACAGAGCAGGGATTTAAACCTGGGCAGTCTGCAAGCCAGACTTAAAACATCTGGTCTATAAGAGGGTTTACAAGTTAAGACTGCATTTGGGCTGCTCACCCTTGAGCGCCTAAGCTCAGTATCTTTCCTTTGCACATACTGTTCAAGTGAGTTTTCTCACAGAGATCTGTGCCTTTGAATTGGAAATGTCATACACCCTTGCTGACTGTGCAAGAAAATAATTTAGTCAATGTACAGAAGGAGAATGGAGAGTGGGAAGGAGTGCTGTGTACCTACTAATAAGAATACTGTGTAGCTGGGAAGTTTTAGCTGGGATTATTTTGTCAAGTATACATAAACCACTGGAGCTTTGTGTTGTGATCACCTAACTTTCTGAACATACCGAGCTGCTGAGGTACTGACTCCACCACACAGCTAATGCCATGTTTGGACCCTTAGCAAAAGCCTTGAAGCAAGGGTCTCAGATGAGCTGGAGACAGTCTTTCTGTAGCTAGGTCAGCTGTCACCCTTTTTGCTTTTTGCTCTCAGGCAGTTGAGATATCTTAAACAACTGACTCCCTCTATGCTTTTGAATGAGCTTCCTGACAGGCTGAGGATCCCACTAGATGGCAGGACAGTTAAGCCCTTGGTATTTTTACCCAAGCTACTTTTGAGCAAGTAACCTCAGCCCTGCTGGCCTGTGCAACTCTGGAGCACTGTGTGGACCTAGAGGAACCCACCTGCTCCACAGTGGGTCTGGGGTTCATGCTCCCCAAGCACAGCAAACATGGCGTGTGCCAAACTGATGGAGAAATCTGTGCAGAATTTTCTGACACTTCTTTTTATTCCTTTTGATGGGTTTTATCACACACACAGCAGCAGCTGATACAATAGAGCAATCCTAGATAATTTGCTAAATCTTGCAACACTCCTCTTACTGTGTGTGATACATGAAGGATATTTGTAATACATGATGGTAAAGTATGAGGTAAACATCTTCTAGCCACAGTTGTGTTGTTTCTAACTAATGCACTAGGGGTTATTACTTCAGTTATCATATATATTAGATGTGTCATAACTGTGTGACTTCTCACTATATAGGAGTGATGAAGAAGGATATATCATTCCCTGCCTCTGATGTCAGACAGTAGGTTAATATGACACAGCTGTGAATATGCTGGGGTAAAAACTGAAAATAATGAAACCATCAGATAATAGTTTGATACATGATTCTTACATAGCAGTAGCCAAATACTATTTAAATAAATAGTCTCTATACAAACTATGGACCCCAAATGCTGAAACAGATGGTACATCTGTATATGGTATATGACCTGTCATTTATCAGCATACATTTATTACTAGCATCCATGAAGTTAGTATAACGATACCAATTTCTTTTAAAGTATGTTTCAAGATTTACTGGACTGTATGGTAAACATGAAGAACTTTCTGTCCACATAACTTTTTTTCTGCTAGGCCCAGTTTGGAAACGTTATGTATGTAAAAGGTGTGATTAATGTCATTATTGCTCTGTTAAGACCTAGAGATGAAAGCTCCACAAGAGTGGCCAGTATGGGTCAGACCATAGGTCCATATCAGCAAATATCATGTCTTGGACAATACAAACATACATGAAGTTTCCACTGAGTAGTCTCCTTGCCTTCAAACATTTGTGCTGAGGGGCCTCCTGAGCTGGACGAATTTTCTGTATATTCAGTAATGCCCAAATTAAAAATAAATTTAGATACAACTCACACTATACTTAGTGTGAAATAAACTTTGTCTTCAAGGCATTTGCATCTGGCCTATAGATAGCAGTAATACCAATGATTTGGGAATCTCTTTTAAAATATACCACCATGCAAACTGCAAATGTTTTGCCACCCATTTCATTCAACACCTCTTTTTTAAGCTCAGCCTATGCAATATTATACCAATATGATAGCCTACAGCACAGATGGAGATAGTAATTTGAGGAATCAGGACAAATAAGTTTCATTTTAAAAAATAATTTAATTACTCATCTTAATCTTTCTAAATTTGGACATGCTAATAATCAGTCCCTCACCCCAAAATCTAATTGCTCCTTTATTGCCTTTCAGAAAATAAATTGAACTTTCTTGATTTTTAACAACAAAACACTTGCCTTAGCATGTTTATCCATCTATTATATGGATTTTCTGATGAAGGGCTGACCCAAAGAAGATTACCTTCTTAATGACATCGGAAAAAGTTTGAGGACAATTTTCTATATGCTCAAATTATTTTATATGCACAAGAAGGTTACAGAGTTTTTTTCCTGCTCTTCTTTTTAATACGCAGAGTGGCTGAAAATGAATAAATTGCTTCATTAAGTTCTAAAATTTGAAGACAGCAAAGTTATCTTTTTTATTGGTACTAAAATAATTGTTTTTTACTCTACAGATGGCCAGAATAGTGTCGTATGCTGATGAAAAAGATGCCACACTTGCTGGAATGGAAATTGGGATTAATGCATTATAATACTAGATTAGCCATAATGGACATTTGCTGCTGTAATTTATCAAGGTAATTAAGTATGTACCCAATTTTAGATCCTGAGGAGTCCTACTGACTTCAGTGAGACTATTCTGCATTTCAAGTTAAGCATGTTTTTAAATATTCTGCTGATTCAGGACCATAACTTTTGTTACTGTGTGAATTAAGAGAATACACTACCATTAATTCTCTGTTACATGATCTAATGGGAGTCTGGTATATCCTGAATAATGGTAAAAACTGGATAAACTTGCTCAGTGGGAAACATGTACAGAAGAACTGAATTTACAGTTTGAGTTTACAGGCTCAGCCAAAGTTCAGCAGGACTTGTTATCTATCTTCAACATATAACAAGAAAATAAACCAGAGCTGGCCCAAATTTTTGCTTTGCTTAAACCCTGCCAAACCCCAGACTTCTGGAGAGCATGGCATAGAGACTCCCAAACAGTTCTAAAGGAGCTAGCTAACTCCTGTCTGGCTGAGTCAAGAACAAGCCAGAACTAATAAATTCTTCTGGACCAAAGTTTATGCTGTACAGTGTCTTTCACACTAACCAGTGTTTGTAGTTCTGGGTATACTTGTCAGAAATACACAGCTGGCTCAGAACTGGGAAGGCTCAATTCCTAGCCTTATGGCTAGGCTGAAATCCTAGCCATAAGTAGCTATTTTTCTTCTATATCTGAACTACAAAAGAGCACTCTCACACAGCCTAGGCTAATAATCTCTGCTAGACACAAACTGTCCATGCATATGGCAAAAAAGGAGTATTTCTGCATTTGTAACTTGGTTACTCTGCAGCCACATAATACTCGGACAAATGAGAACTGACTGAAGCAATCATTTGCAATCCCAACATATTATAGATCAAATATGTTCATCCTGCCTTGAATTGAGTTGCATTTAAAACCTTCCTGTTTGTTTCTGCTTCCTATGCAGCTTTCCTAATTTTCTCTTAAAATTCTTTCTGTGCAGTTTTTTTCTCAAAGACACATTCATACAGCTCAAGTACAAAGTAAGTACCAATTTTGCAGAGTGTTGAGCACCCTGATTAAGGTTCTAAGCTCTAAGTCTGTGAACAGTTAACTCCATATATATATAGCTGTGGAATGATTTTTATACACAGTAAAGTACATGAATAATTTGCTAAATCCAACTGGTTCACATGATTGGGATTTTAATAGAAAACAACTTCAAAGCATTTTAGGCTAGTCAAAATACTTGTTTAAACATCAATTCCTGTAACCCAAATTTCAGTGTCAATAGATTGTAAGAGAAGATTCTAAATATATCCAGTGCTGCAACTGTGAAAAAGAGGAGATTTCAATATAGACCATGACCCAGAAGAGCTCTTTAGCATATGCGCCACTTAAAGCACATACAGAATTCTGTTTCAGTAATATTCAACTACTATATTTCCATGGGATCATAATAACTGCTTAAATTTGAACAAGTTTACGTACCAAGGTGCAATAAAGGACTGACAGTGGGACTGGAACCCACAAAAAGAGTGTGTAGCACAGATACACTGAATCCCTCTCCACTATGGTTTTCAACTCTGGTCCTCCTGTGTCAGTTAGTTCAGTCTCTCAGTCCTCCTATGCCACCTGTTTTGTTCCAGTAGAGTAGGCTACTTGACCTTTTTAAACTTGAAAGTAACTCTGGGATGTTGCACTTGTTGAATGAATAAAGATAAGAGGTGGGAATTGATGGTCTGTTCAGCTGGATGAAATCTATCCTTTACTGAATGGTCCACAAAAGACAGCCCATGCGTAAATGCATAGTATTAATGGTAGCTGTGCAGAGAGGCCTCTTACAAGCTGCCTCCCAGCTGTAAATACACAAGTTCTTTATAGATGGACTATAGGTGGGATATGGAATGTACCTATCAGAGATGCTTCCTCCATCTGGCTACAATCCAGCGGAGAGACTGGGTGGCCAAATGAAAGGACCCCACTGTCAGTGTTGGTTAGGTTTCAGGAAGCTGCTGCCTCAGACCGCAGTAAAGGTGCAGGTCTGTACATGAATCTTACTTAGGTCTCCTGCAACAAAGGGATGAATGCTGAGTATTTTCAGCAGCATGACCTCCATAACAAATCAAGGCCTTTAGCAGAGGGAAAAACTCTTTGTTTAAAAACATCTTTGTAAAAATAACAATGATTGAAACATCTCCATCGTCAGCAAACAATAAACCAAAAACCAGGTGAAATAAAAATGTTATAAACTATGGGGTTTTGAGTCTTTTCTTGTCATAAAGGACAGACATCAAAGATTCAACAGAAGGCAGAAAAGAGGATAGCTCCCACAGTGAGATTAAGCAGTTTTAATCACTTACAGATGTGGCTATTTTATTGTAAATACACATGAACAGCTACAGTATTAAGCCTGAGAACAGAAATGACAGAAGCAGCAAGACTGCTGGGAGTGGGAGAACTGAGATGGTCTGCCATAATTGAATAAATGCAAGAGAGTTTAAAAACATACACTGGTAGATTAAGTAGTAATACAAAACCTTTTGGAATCAGGAGGAGTAGAGAAAAAATATATATATTTTTTATATTTCTGTATATCCCTAAAGAGAACAAAAATCTCAGGAAATAAATTACAGATAGATGTCTGTAATCTAATATATGCTTAATATCATCTTAAGGTGAAGAGTGAATATACCTCTGTGTTAGAGAGAAAGAAGTTATTTTGGAAAATTAAGAATTAAGAAAGATTGGTTAGGATGAATACTACAACTATTAAAAAACCCCAAGCAACAGATACATTCTATAGTTCTCATCCCATTTAGATTTGTAGAACATTGTAGAAAAAAACATTAGTTCCATGTTAATATCATCTAGGTACGTGTGTGCTGTAAAATGTTGTCTGTGTTGCTACAGTTGCTACCACACTTCAGAACTGGTGACACAGGGAAACTAGAAAGTCTGTTGATGGGTTTCATTAATTCAGCAGTCCTTAGGTGTTAGGAATCACTGCTTTTTCCTCCTGACTCTTGACTTTCCAGCGAGCCTTTGGATGATGATACTTCTCCACCCTCTGTTCCTTCATCTAAAAAAGACAGAATAAAATATATACACCACACACATTCACACAGCATGTTAATTGCAGCCAAATATTTGGGTTTACTGATCATTGCTGTTTGGATTGGCTCTTTATTACCACACTGATAGGTGCTTTAGAAAGATTAAACCAAAAGATAAAGAACTTGCACAGGCATCTTCCAAAAGCAATTTCCTATTGATGCTTATTTGCCTGCTCCTTGCACGTGCTGATCAATGTGCATTTGGCTGTAAGAATCAGATTGGAGATTACTTTTTAGTATTTTTTTTTTTCTGGGTCATTTTCAAAGTCATTTCTCTGAGCATTGCTTCATTTCAGGTAGATAACATTACAGCATGTGAAGATGCCAGTTATTATCTGGCAGGCCTTCTTTACCATGAAATGCCTAGGAGAATTCACCTTGCCTTCACAAGCTGAAGGGATTTTTGTTCTTCTGATTTGGAAGTTCACTCTTCCATAGATTGGACTGGAATGTTTACAGGACTGGTAAGTGAAAGCGCCCTGGCACGAGTGGTTGTCAGATGAATAGAGTTCCATGCTATCACTTGTGATGCTCAAGTTCTCCCACTGAGAAATGACAACTAATTTTGCCTTGTTTTCCTTAAAAAGCATAACCATTTTCACATTACCTTCAAGTACCACATGGCATTACCAATGCTATCAAAACAGTTTGTGTACCCAAGTGTGACAGTCTGTGGCTTTTGGTGGCAAGGAAGGGTTTGCTCAGTGTATCCAGTTGTGCTGTCTTCCAGGTCTTACCCACCTTAATATTCATACTCTAAGGGGTACATTTTCAACAATTTTCCCCAGAGACTTGCCATAAATATCATGAACAGGCAAAAGAGTTATATATCTTGGTCTCTACATACCACAGCAAATATATACCGCTGCACACAATTCATCAGATAAAGCTCTCAGCAATAACAGCTTTATGTTGCAAGCCTCCACAGAGGTCTGGAGCCTTCAGAGTCCTTTGAAAGTGGTGGAAGTTAAGAGCTGAGTTATTTGAAAGCCTTCAAAATTAGGCAGCACTGCTCTTTTGGGGAAAGGGAGATAGAACAATCTTCTTTATTAGCTGGTTCTGTGTGGGGTTGGATGTCTAATATAAGCACAGCCTTGTAGATAGGATAGAGGAAAACATAGTTTCTTGGAGGAAATGTAATTTCACACTTGGTAGTACATACATGTGCAGCAGGTGCCAAGCTGCTGAGTGTATCAAGATCTAGAAAGTTATAGTCATTTAGAAAAATTCAGGCAACAATAGAATTTACTGGCAGAACAGCCCCCTACAGTGGGATTACCAAATGTGGGAGGCCAGTATAACCTCTTTGCTGCCAAACTTCTTGCAGACTCCTCTGTAACCTTCAGATCACCAGTGATACCAAAAAATTGTTCAATGTCACTCCACTGTGGCATCCCACAGGATCATATTTGGAAAGTCTCAGGCCTGCAAAACTTAGCAGAGGCAGACAGGACACAGAATAT
Source organism: Apteryx rowi (assembly GCF_003343035.1). Classification (NCBI taxonomy): domain Eukaryota; kingdom Metazoa; phylum Chordata; class Aves; order Apterygiformes; family Apterygidae; genus Apteryx; species Apteryx rowi. The sequence goes on along the minus strand of NW_020449341.1, from coordinate 337,573 downwards.
CTTAATTTTGGATTTAAGCTCTGAGATAAATAGCTGGTGCCAAAATCTCTCCTGTAACTCACAATGAGAACATTAATTTGGTGTGGCTTTTATAGTACACAGCAATTTATATCACACAGCTAAGATCTGTGTATATTCATAAAGAATATATGCAGTCTCCTCTTTTATGCCAGCCAAAAGATATTAGCATATCCTGTTCCTAATCTTTCACTAATACAGTGACATCTCAGCAAGAAAGGAAATGTATGATCCAATGAGCATTAGTTCAGTCTGAACCAAGATGGAGAGAGTACTCCACATCATTTCCCACAACCTTAACTAAATCTTTGAGAGCAGAAAAATATAAGGCATGCTTTATATAACATGTTTCAAACTACATGTTTCATTCTTCCTCCACTTTTCTCATTTATCCAACCTCCAACCTCTGTGGTCTGAGCTGGAAACAACTTTCCTTTTTTTTTTTTTAAACAACTTATTGTTACAACCATGAACAGGCAAAACAGTTGCCTGTTAAAACCACAAATATTTCACAGACTGTTTCCCAGTCACAGTATTTGACTCTCCAAACTTTCCTTCCATTTTGTTGAAGTCTTGATTGCTGTCTCATTGGAAGTTTAACTTACAACAAAATGGGGCTATGATCCCCATTTGATACTTGTGGAATTCCCAGTTCCCAACCAAAAAAGCACCTGAGCAGTGCCCAATAGTCACAGTGGGCTGACCTGTATCCTGTATTCACTTCTATTATCACTACTGCAAATTGCTGATAACAGATACTCCTTCCAGACATGCTCTGGTACAGCTATGTGCCAGTGACAAAAGCAAAAGATAATTCCATGCTCTTAATTGTTCTTCAAATCCAATACTGGTCTTTGTATTTGTAAAAAAAAACATCAGTACATTTTGCTAAAACAGTAGCTGTGTTTTATTTCTTCTTCATAATGCATTGAATGGGCACCAGGAGAGGAGGGTTATTCTCTCTGGAAGGCTAAGTACATGTTTTATGCTGTGCTGTAACATTTCTTTTAACAAGACTTTCACTCTTTCATGTTTATTTTTATCTAGGGGGGAAAAAAGATTGAAGACAGAAATTTTCCATGAGTTAAAAACTATATTCTTTTCAACTAAACTTTCCAGAGGCCAAAATGAAACAAACATAAAGAACTTATCAACAGCTGTTTTCTCTGTTGTGCTTTGTTTAACATGGTTACATGCATCTCCCTCAAGGTTCACTGCTTTAAACAATACAAAGGTTAGTTATATGTAATACAGCAATGAATATTTCAGTGGGTTGGAGTGCTTAATTTAAGAGCTTTACTTCCACAGTCCTTGACACTAATAACAATCTCAATTCCAATCTACTTTCCCTTTTGGGAAGGGAAACAGTTCTCTCCTGCTGGAATCTGACCCTTGGTCACTGTGTACAACCTATGCCAGGTGAAAGAGCTATTTGGAAACTGAAAAACATAATATTTGAAAATCAAAACATTAAATGTAAGAGATTCTCTATAATTTGGAATGGATTTTCAGTGCTCCAGTCACATGCACAATGAGAAAATCTGTAGGGATATATTTTTTAAGTTCCTAGGGAGAATCTCTCCTCAAAGCCAAGATATTTGAACTTGGCTTCACTGCCTCTGGATAACAGGGCTGAGCACTACCTTGCATGGACTCTGACACAGCACCCACTGTCCTTCCCACCTGTTCTCCCAGATTCCCACAGTCACCCTTACTACCTGCTCTGTAGCCCCATACCTGAGCATATCTGACCATCTGTGTTGTCTTTCCCTTTTTCACTTTATATCTCCCTCTGTCTCCCTCTCTCCTTCCTAAATCTTTGCCCTTTCCCTTTGCAACAATATTGCCTCCCTCCAGCACCCATTCCAATTCTTATTTTCCTCCCTTTCTTAGGTTCAAGCCAGCAGGTGGTGAGTCAGTACCTTCTCACTCCTCCTGGAAGTGCTATTTCTGTCTGCCCTCTTCCAGTAGCCAGCAGCCCTTTGATGGGCCCGTGATGGCTTTGGGTTACAGAATCACAGAGACATGAATATAAATGAAATGATGAAAGCAAGAAAGAACAACTTGTAATCTAAGTAATATGTAATCCCTCCCAACATTTATGATGCTTTAAGAAGCTGTACTCAACATCCTGTAATTGCTTCGAGTAACTGATCTGCAGCAGACCCACATATGAACAGGAAATGCACCTTTGCAGCCTGGGAATCCCTCCTATAACCTACTTCCAGTTCGGATTCCCGGGTCATCCACTCTGCGTCTGCCCGTGCTGCCCTCACATCATCACTGCTGTCAGAAGTGGGAGGACCAGTTGCAGTGGCATTTTTCAGAGCAGCAACAGTGACAGCACGAGAAGAAAAAGTTATTTCCAAATCAGAACCTGAAGTAGGGGCAACACATATGAAGGGTCAGCCTATAATTCTCACTTCATAGGCATTAGAGACCAAATTTTCTTTTGATCCAGTTTCTTTGAGCAGTGGACAGAGTCATATCTAAAAATGCCCCTGAAAGTAAAAAGAACTCAATGTAAAGCTAGTGTAGATTGGACCTAGGTTAATCACCACAACACTTTATCAAACTAATGGAAAGACCTGGGCACTGTGAAATATGACACTGCTCTCAGCTGGCAATGTTAGAAGCATAATAGCAGGTAAAAGTCAGTGCAGCCCCTAGGCTACTCTTAATTTATATGCCTGAGTTAGTATGACAGCTGTAATGGGATTAACAACATAGCTTTCTGTCTTGTGCTAAGTAATCTTAGTGCAGAAGAAGACTCTAATTTATAGTTAGAATGATGGTTTAACAAGCTGCCCAGCAGTGTAACACTGCTGTCTCTTGTTCAGTGGAACTGGAGTTCAGTTCCCAACACCTGTTCTCCAGCCTACTCAACATTGAATCTGAGGGTGGATATTGCAGACAGTCTGGAATAAAATTAACCTGTCTCATTAGGATGTAAAAGTGATAGCTGCTTTGCAATGCTGAATTTAATCTAAATGAAAAAAAGAAATATTAGTATTGTCAACAAAACTGCTCCGTTGTATAAGTTTTAAGGAGAAAGCAAAGGATGACTGCATAAAAACATTTGGTTTGTGAATGTGCAGGCATTACCTTCTGAAACAGAGAGCTTGGCCAGTTTGTGTGGCAGGTCTGAAGTCCCAGCACCAGCAGGAGAGCCCAGAATATCTGGTAAGGCATTGCGGCGGCCTGCCCTTCCTGATGCTGCAAAATCTGTGACCACAGGCTCCACATCAGTCATTGCTGACTTCTTTCCTCATAGCAACATCTGCATATAGAACAAACATAAAAAGAAAACAGCTGTAGCCTGGCATAAAACATGAAGTGCTTCTTCAAGAGAGATGCTAATCACCTGCTCCACAATACAGCGGCCATTGGCTTTGCCCAATGGGTCCTTTATTAGTGAATGTCACATACTGCAATACTGGCTGCCAAAGCTTCGTCTCTGCTCCAGAAAAAGAAAAAAAAGAATCTCTCTGCATTTCATTATGTTTCCATCTGCACACCAGCACAAACACTGACTAGCACAATGAACTGCTCTCTACCTACGAGAAACCTGTAAATAGAGTCAGCCACAGACCTTTCTACCAGCCACTTGTATGTCTTTTTTTGACCTGACCCTTCCTCTCTCATTTTAAGTGCTTGTGCCAAATAATCACTTGGATGGGAACTGAAACTCTATCTTATCATACTGTCTCTGAGAAGCAACATGTTTTCTTTATTATGAATCTTGTTTAGGCTGAAACAAAATCCTTCCACACTGGAGTAAATTATGCAAAAAGGACTTCTCAGATAACTAAAAATAAAAATCTCCATAACATTTCTTTATCCTGAAAATATCAAATCGTTTTCTTTCCTCTGCTCTTACAGAAATAACTTGTTGGCTTAGTTTAACCTCATCTTGTGCATGTGACTTTTTTCTAATAAATTAATACTGCAAATAACAGAACCAACAGTGCTCTATTCACTCTGCCTGTTTCAAAGTCCATTGAATTGAATGGTAAAACTCCTGCAGACTAAAACGGGCCTTGGATCAGGCATAGATGTGTTTGCAGGATCACACTGCAGGGCACCAGCTGAAGTGAGAACACCTGGAGCAGGAGGAGGTAGTACTTAGCTACATGAAGATACATGGATAGTCTGTGAAAACTGCAAYTAGAGACTGTATTATTAAGAATCACAAAAGACTGTCATAGAAGAATTATACATAATAATTTCTGGTAGTTAACAGAGTCATTTCTAATAATTAGACATAAATTGCTCAATTAAAAAAATATTTACTTGCCATGCATGAGTGTGGTTCTGTGTGCAAGGTGGGAACCAGAGTGCTGTCTCTGCGTAGAAGTGGTCAGTACTTTATGCAGGAAGGGACACAGACAGGGTTGGAGACTCATCTGATAGACTATCAGCTTTTGATTGACAAGTGGCCATACTTAGAATAAGATATGTTAAGGAAAGTTTCAATCATTTTAGTTTTCTTCATTTATGAAACAAAGTGTCATACAATCATCTTTATAAAATTCTTCCAAGGTACAGAAATATTAGCACTCTCATTTCATGGACAGAAGAACTGAGGCAGCTGTTGCAATGTGCAGGAATGGTGGGGTAGAGCTTCGACTACTGATGCTGACCTTGTGTTTCCGCCAAAAAGAACATTCTTCTTTTCTCCCTCAAAGTTACTTCCCACTGTCTCATTCCAGCTACAAAAACAAATATTCTTAAATCTTCTTTATATCTCTAAATGCACTGTCATAAAAGAAATGAATCCCTCTTGCCAAGAAACAAAAGCACGAATAAAATCTGCAAGTCTGAAGGATGATTTGAACATGTAAATAAAGCACTTTCTTTAACTGAAGTCAGTAACTGAAAGTTCTGACCTGGATATTTAGCAGACAGTTCTGATCCTACATGAAAAGAGTCAGGTCAAGTCAAAACAAACCTTTTCCGTAAGTAGTAGAACTGTAAAAACTGTAAATGGACATTCCAGAAAACACTTCTGAGAAAATATACAAGCTATGAGTATTGCAATTCTAGTTTACATATAACATTCTATTATGTATTCATTAAAATGGGTGAGGTCAGCACTTGACAGGAAGTACTAAAAATATTGAGAATGAATCAAAATTTACAGACCCTGTCTCATGGCTTTTTGTGGGTGTTTGTATTTATTGTAGGTGTTCTAAGTATAGTTCCCCACATGCACACAAGAGCAAGTAAAAAGACTGTAAATTATACTGAACGGAATAGAAAATACCCATGATCTCCCTCTGCTTGGTAAAGCTGTTAACATTTGTTCCCAGTGCCAAAATACCAGTGCTGTTGAACTTCCTGCACTTTTGGGTTCAGCAATTCAGTGGGACAGTACTGTTCTGAGTTGACTGTTATTCATGTAAAGGTCTACAGCAAACTGACCTTAGTATCACAACCCACCAAAGACTTTCTCAAACCTGTCTTGTGGACTTGTTTTTTTTTTCCTCTTTGCTCTTTAGCATGGATGTCTTGGTCCTCAAAGGGTTACTTTTCAATGTAGAAAATCTGCCCTACAACTAATGCCATATTAAACTCCCTTCTTTTTTAGTACAGTTTTATCTCACTGACCTTGTGCACTTATTTCAAATCCCACCTTTTCTCTTTAGCCCATGTCTTTCTCCCCGATGTAATCTCCCTTCATTGCATAACATTAGGCAACTTTAGAAGACGATGAAGGACACTGTCTGACATGCTTTCATGTACTTGAATTTTGATTTATACATTTGATTAAAAAATTGTGCAGAGACAAATCTTGGAACATTTGTCAGACAGGAAATCAGCCTACCATTATCCATCAGTCAAGTATACTATCTAAAAATAATAAAAATACACCATCCTTTGTATATGTAGCAGTTACCATTACATTTTCACCTTTGTCTTTTCAGTACTACACTTACAGTATTTGAGGCTGAGGAGAGGACTGAGTTCAAAAGTTAAGTGCTACTCACTGAGCTAGCACACTTCTGATTTTTAAGGGAGAGGATATAGGATGTTGTCTAGGAATATTTGAAAGAAGAGGGCCTATCCCAGCAGGCTTAGAATTGACATTATAAATCAAAACTTAAGTCCATTTTGACACTAGCCCTCCTCCCCAACATATGACAGTCCATATTCAGAATAACTCATTACTGTACTATATATAAAACACATTTATTTCTTTAATGTTGTAAAGAATTTGTTCAATTTCATTCCAATGCTCTCTTGCAATAGTATTTTCTAAGGCCTCCATCCAGGTAAGGATGTAGAGCTCCTCCACTCTTCATCTGTTTTCTAGCTTTAATTTTTTTTTTTTAACATTTTTGTCAGGAAATAGCTATCATTTTGAGGCTGGCGTCCTCTTACATGTCTAGCATTTTTCATGCTTTCTTACAGGCTAAATAATAATCACAGTGTGCATAGTATCTATTTTCCCAATTCCACTCCTTCTCCTACTGGCAACATCTCCTTCAGCTTCACTGAGCTGATTTTGCTTAAGTCTTATCCAAGTTAAAGAAGGTTACATCTTGCCAATGTCAGCATGTAGTTGCCTCTCTCGACTTCCCAAATTATTGTTGTCATTTTCCTCCCTTCGTCACTGCTCACCAGACTGGTGATGGTACACAGTTCTAAAAGAACAGTGACAGATTTCCTGAGCAGAAGATTCCCTGCTTCCCTGTCTCCTTTTTCTGTAGCAAAAAACAGACAGCCGAAAGGCAAGAGAGGAGAGGACTGGGTAAGAAATGGGGTTGAGCAGGGAAACAGGTTGTTTGCAGAGGGTCAGCAGTAGGAAGACAGATGGACTGCCCACAGAAAGCTCTCCTACTAAACAAGAGACCAAAGACTTTGACTGATGGGATAAATTATAAAAGGTATCCCAAATAGTACTCCATGGGTACTCCATGGGACCAGACTAGTTTTGTACCCCATTACTGGGCCATGACATGATGCTAAGTGGTGTTGGGGAGTACTAAGTTAATTCTTTCATACAATAGACCATTTTGCTGTATGAGGGGGAAGGAAACAGTCATTTTGTGCAAACTGACTATAACCAAAATATAAATTGATTAGTTTATCTATGTGACATTTAAAGAAGTGTCCTCAACAAAACAATGGTATGCAAACTACCATTTTTAAAACAGAGAGCAAATTTGTTACTCTTTGTATCTTCTTTTGTCAACAGTATAGCCACCTTGCCAGCCTCTTGGGGGAAAATGAGTCATAGAGCTGAAAGGAAAGGAACAAATGAAAAGGAAAGGAAAAGAACAAATAAGTCTCTTGAAACTAACATGATGGTTTTGTTGAGGGTCAAGAAAAAAGTGCTTCACGGAAGTTGTAACTGGTGCCACAATCCACACTAAATGTCAGTGCTGTCTCTCCCTTACTCAATCTGTTTGGAAGTAGATAAATCACCACCAGACATATTTGTGAAAGCTATCTTTTCTTCTGATCTTTTTACTGTCTTATACAGAGACAAAATACTGCTGCTGTTCTGCTTGGAAGGACAAACTTTTCCTCAGGAAACGTCAAGAGGTTTCTGACACAGGTATTGCTGCCACTCCACACAGAAGACTGAAAGACCAAACACATCACTCCTTGCCATGCAAGACGCTTCTGTCCTTTCAAAAAATTTTCTCTTAGGTCTCATGAATAGTCTCTCTCTGCACTATCAAAGAGAAAGTTACACTTTCCAAACACTTTCCAAACTTCCTTTTGAAGGCCCATTAGTAAGAACAAATTGAAAATCATGAATACCTCTCACAAACATCTGAAACACAGAATAGCAGAATAAGACTGTCCAGAGCCAGACTGATTGATTTTGTGTCTTGATGGTCTGTTACTGTATTGTCAACTTCATTTAAGCATCTTACTTTATTCAGAAAGAACTGTACAATTTTTTTTCATTTGTAAGCAAAAACAGTGCTCTTCAAGCCCCTTTTCCCCAAAAGCCTACAGGTTCAAAAGTTTCCAAGCAAAGACATCAGACAACTTATTGAATGAGATGCTTCCCACAGTGCAACAGCAATGAAAACCACATCTCCTTGCAGTTGCCATGCTTTCACATCCTCTTACGCTGTAGCTACCTCCTGATGGCTTTGCTTCCTCTTCCTAAAGATGCCACTTAGAATTATAACATTCTCATTATACGGGCTAATGTAATCCTTATGCTTTCTTTTGAAGCACTACTAGACCACTTAAAAGGGAAAAAGCCACACACATTCATGCTTTTAACGAATGCATTCCAGGGATTACTATAATGACTAACAGTGAGCTGGGCACTTGCACAATTTTTGTGAGAAAATCGCTGTTACGTGGTTTTACACATGAATAAAATTTATAACATATTCATAAGCCTAGTGCTGGGAATCACACAGAAGTATAAGCAAGTGGTCTTTACCATATCTATAATCAAATACAGGAGTCTTGACTCTGTTCAGCACTTACTACAAGGGACCACACATTTCCTAATAATTGCTAAGCAGAAGCAATATAGTTAACAAAAGTTAAAAGAGAAGCACTCAGGAAAAAATTAAATTCTTTAGCTTTAATTTTTTTAACACATTACTAAAGTTGAACAAGACATCCTTCTACTTTTTCGTGTTAGAAAGACCATTTGGCTTTCCAACACCTCTGGAGATGGTCTCTCCACTGTAAGTTCTTTCAGCAATTCATGAGTTGTTGTCCCATTCAGTGAAACTAAATTATATCCTGTCTCAGTGAATCTACAATGCAGAAGCATGTCTGAGTCCTTTTACACCTTCTGTCTCAGTCTGGGATGTTATAGCACATATAACATGTGATGTTCTTGGGATGATGTTTGAAGTTTGGTATGTTGTATGACAGGTTTTCATTTTTGTTTCTTCCCAGTGTATGCAGCTAGACAGACATCTATGTTCTTATTTGGTTCTGCTCTGGATATGTGATGCACTTTACCTTTTGCATCACAGGCAATATCGTTACGAGCAAAAATGACTTTCATACACAATTTTCAGTACTTTCTATCACTTAGAGATCACTTGAGATGGTGGAGTTCAGGATCCTGCGAGGAGGAGGCAGGGCACTAAGTACGATCGCAACCCTGGACTTCAGGAGAGCAAACTTTGGCCTCTTCAGGGACCTACTTGGAGGAATCCCATGGGTTAGGGCCCTAGAAGGAAGGGGCCTTCAAGAGAGCTGGTTAATATTCAAACATCACTTCCTCCAGGCTCAAGAGCGGTGCATCCCTATGAGTAGGAAGTCAAGCAAAGGAGGTAGGAGAGCTGCATGAATGAGCAAGGAGCTCCTGGCAAAACTCAACCAGAAGAAGGAAGTATACAGAAAGTGGAAAGGGGGACAGGCCGCTTGGGAGGAATATAGGAATGTTGTTAGAGTATGCAGGGATGTGAAGAGGAAGGCTAAGGCCCGTTTGGAATTAAATCTGGCTAGAGATGTCAAGGACAACAAGAAGGGCTTCTTCAAATACATCAGTAGCAAGAGGAAGACTAGGGAAAATGTGGGGCCTTTGCTGAATGGGGTGGGTGCCCTGGTGACGAAGGATGCAGAGAAGGCAGAGTTACTGAATGCCTCCTTTGCTTCAGTCTTTACTGCTCAGGCCAGCCCTCAGGAACCCCAGACCCTGGAGGCAAGAGAGAAAGTCTGGAGAGAGGAAGACTTTCCCTTGGTCGAGGAGGATCGGGTTAGAGACCATTTAGGCAAACTTGACACCCACAAATCCATGGGCCCCGATGGGATGCACCCACGAGTGCTGAGGTAGTTGGCAGATGTTATTGCTAAGCCACTCTCCATCATCTTTGAAAGGTCATGGAGAACAGGAGAGGTGCCTGAGGACTGGAAGAAAGCCAATGTCACCCCAGTCTTCAAAAAGGGCAAGAAGGAGGACCCAGGGAACTACAGGCCAGTCAGTCTCACCTCCATCCCTGGAAAGGTGATGGAGCAGCTCATGCTGGAGGCCATCTCCAAGCATGTGGAGGACAAGAAAGTGATCAGGAGTAGTCAGCATGGCTTCACCAAGGGGAAATCATGCCTAACCAATCCGATAGCCTTCTATGATGGAATGACTGGCTGGGTAGATGAGGGGAGAGCAGTGGATGTTGTCTACCTTGACTTCAGCAAGGCTTTTGACACTGTCTCCCATAACATCCTCATAGGTAAGCGCAGGAAGTGTGGGCTAGATGAGTGGACAGTGAGGTGGACTGAGAACTGACTGAATGGCAGAGCTCAGAGAGTTGTGATCAGCAGCGCAGAGTCTAGTTGGAGGCCTGTAGCTAGCGGTGTCCCCCAGGGGTCAGAACTGGGTCCAGTCTTGTTCAACTTCTTCATCAGTGACCTGGATGAAGGAACAGAGTGCACCCTCAGCAAGTTTTCTGACGATACAAAACTGGGAGGAGTGGCTGATACGCCAGAGGGCTGTGCTGCTATTCAGAGAGACCTGGACAGGCTGGAGAGGTGGGCAGAGAGGAACCTCATGAAGTTCAACAAAGGCAAGTGCAGGGTCCTGCACCTGGGGAGGAATAACCCCAGGCACCAGTACAGGTTGGGGGTCAACCTGCTGGAAAGCAGCTCTGCCGAGAAGGACCTGGGAGTGCTGGTGGACACCAAGTTAAGCATGAGGCAGCAATGTGCCCTTGTGGCCAAGGCGGCCAATGGTATCCTGGGCTGCATCAGGAAGAGTGTTGCCAGCAGGTCGAGGGAGGTGATTCTCCCCCTCTACTCAGCCCTGGGGAGGCCCCATCTGGAGTACTGCGTCCAGTTCTGGGCTCCCCCGTACAAGAGGGATGTGGCACTACTGGAGCAAGTCCAGCGAAGGGCTACACAGATGATTAGGGGACTGGAGCATCTCTCTGATGAGGAAAGRCTGAGAGAGCTGGGCCTGTTTAGCCTGGAGAAGAGAAGGCTGAGAGGAGATCTTATCAATGTGTACAAGTATCTGAAGGGAGGGTGTCAAGAGGATGGGACCAGACTCTTTTCAGTGGTGCCCAGCAACAGGACGCAAGGCAACGGGCACAAACTGAAACACAGACAGTTCCATCTGAACATGAGGAAAAACTTCTTCACTGTGAGGGTGACAGAGCACCGGAACAAGTTGCCCGGAGAGGTTGTGGAGTCTCCTTCTCTGGAGATATTCAAAACACGCCTGGAYRYRATCCTGTGCAAYGTGCTCTAGGTGACCCTGCTTGAGCAGGGGGGTTRGACTAGATGATCTCCAGAGGTCCCTTCCAACCTCAGCGATTCTGTGATTCTGTGATTAGTCCTAGACTGGTCAACTTGGGATACCATGACTACATCATTCCTCTATTCCCTGCCTTGGAGATCTCAGAAGCACTGAATCAAGTCCAAGATCTTGATCATGTTGTCCAGGTGCTCAATAGTTTTGGGGTACAGAATCTGAAAGTCTGGCAAAGCTGTAGGATAAAACCAGGAAGGGACAATTTTGGCTCCTTGGTGCAATAGAATTTCTAGATAAATCTTGTCCCTGCATTCTTTAAGAGTGGTCCAAGACTGGAAATGAATTTTGTCAAGTATTAATGACCATCACAAACACTACCATCTTTTGCTTCAAATGCATGATATATTTTTTTAAATTTTCTCCTTTATACAATATCTAGAAAACACATGTGTGCACTTGCAGGTATATTGCAGGCTGAAGGACTGGTGTAAACCAGTACGCCACACGAGCATTACAAGGTATGTATGGTGTAAAACCACTTTCTGTATAGATGAAATGGAATGGAACAGTGATATACCATTCAAATCTTTTTTCTTCCTAATACTGGTACTTCCAAATTTTCTGGCTGAATTTTCTGATCACTTCTATAAAACCAGTGCTATACTCATGGGAAAAAGAAGAGAAAAAAATGCATAACTTATTAGTCATGTTGCTTTTATACTTCTGGAGAACACACCTATACTATGCAGAGGTTTATTCCTATAGGTTCAAACTATATAGAACAAAACAAGTTTACTGTGAGCTGTGTTTGACAGTGAATACGTACAGTGCTCTGATTCACATAAGAAGATATTACAAAACTAATAATAGTACCAAGTAATGGTACAGATTTGCCATTGTGAAAGAAAAGAAGGGAGAGAAAGGAAAAGGTCATGATATTGACAACTGAATCAGAAGTTATCTGCAGCAAGTAATAAATAAAGTGACACTAGCTGAAGGCAGTCAATACCAGGCAAGAAAGCAAGTCGCATTCCAGCGCCTCAGGCTGACCAAAAGCAGTGACAGCCATAAGCTTTAGTCAACTCCACAGGAAACACAATGCAGCACCAAGAAAAGTCTGATGCATCAACTATGTTGGAAAGAAATCAAACACGTTCCCTACTATGGAAAAAGAATTGAAGCTCAATGGAAAAAAATCAAACCAAATTCCTCCTCCTATATTTTGGCCATTTGTCCTCACACAGTTTTCATTTCCTGTTGTAAAGTGTTTAAGTACCTTCTGTTCCCACACATATGCAGTACGCTTTAAGTTCAGCCACAAAGCCCCACCCTTCCAAGTCATGTATGAAAATTTATGTCCAGCCTGATATCCAAGAGAAACTTGCCCACCTGCAGGAACATGCTTGAGGAGTAATTTAGGAATTATTTAGACATCCTTTTTAACTGGCTAATTTAGCAGAGGCTCTGATTACTATATTATTGCAGTCAAGTTGTGTTGATGGGTCTTGTATTGCCAAAGGGACACAAAGAAGTGAGTATCCTTACTGCACTACTTTGTTTCTATAGTCATACATGCACCACATTTTTACTTCATTCTCTCCCATCTCTTTGTTCCTCTCTGTGTTGTGAATTCTTTGAGCAAGAATCAAAAGACTTTTTCTCTCTCCTTTGATACATGTTGCCCCAGAATCACAGGAACATTTCCTGAAACAAAAATAAATAGCTACGCAATCTGGTGTATGCTTATGTCTGTACTGTATTCATTATTAGACTCTGAGAGTAGTTTGGATCTCTGCTTGCTCTTTCTGTAGAAGAAAAATACTCAAAACAACAGGGAGAGGCTAAGATAGCAAACAGCTTGTGACATGTTATAGTCCACTCACATAATGCACTCTAGTAAGGCACTTAGTGCAGTGCAATATAAAAGGCAACCGAGGGAATATTCATTTATAATTTAGCATATGTATCTAAGAAAGGACAATCCTATGCACATAATGAACACACGTACACACCCAAATTCTCTTAATGGAGAAGGCCCTAGTCTCCTTGTGATCTTACTGAGATGACTGAGGAACATTTCCACCAAACCCAGAGTGAAAGAGAGCACAGCAGTATGGACAGGGAGGTCCCTAGGAGTCCAGATCCGCCTGGGAATTCCTAGAGAAGAGCAGGAGTTGCCAAGAGCACCTGGAAGGAACGTGTGGGCACGAAGAACTGCAAGTCAGGGAGCGTAAGGGTCACAGAGGAGGAAGAGGCATGGGGGGCCTGTAACTGTCCTTGCAGGCAGAGAGAAGGAAAGATTAACTGAGGGTCTATCTCAGATAAAGAAAGATACAGGAAAAAGGAGAGCTCTGGAACCTTACTGAGACAAAGGAATGAAATCATGTAAAAAGGAGCTTATTTGGACAGCAAGTGGTAGGGAGGGAGGAAGAGGCATGATAAAGTTTGGGGAGCATTTCAGGAGACCAGCTCTGCTGGAGGATGGGCAGAGTGATGGGGCACTACAGACCTCTCCCAGTAGAACCTATGGATTAGCAGCAAATCACCTAAGTAGCAGCAAAAGAGGTATTTTCTTGCTTAAAAGATTAGGTATGTAATTATCCCAATATGCCCATATACAGAAAATCTGAAGAGCCTGCACAAGAAATACAAGGAGAGTTTAGTACACCAAGGATTTTTTTTTTTTGAGGGGGAGAAATTATTTTGTGAGCATGACAAGTCTTGTTAAACTGAACACAGCCTTTGTGCCAGAGAGCAGACTGACTCTTACAGGATGATGTGTGACTACTCAGAGGAACAAGCAGGTGCAATACAAGCGCCTGCACAGATATGCCTTGCATTTGCCCTGCCAGCAGCTCCCTTCCAGGGAGCAAAGTCCTGGTCCACTTCATAACCAGGCTTCCAGCAGGCCTCCCAGAAGTGGAGGGAGGTTTGACAAAAGGGCTGTCAAGAAACTCACAGACTCAGTAGCAACTCACGCTGTGCTACTCTCCAACTAGCCATTAGGTGATAACAGTCTGGCAGTGAGCAGAAGTCACATGTGAATGGCACCAGGCACCTTGCTAAGTCCCTAAGCTTTCAAAACATTTGACTACCTAATTAAGAAACAAGGACAAGCTCTCAGAAGCACTTTAGTGTTTTAGTTAAGCAAATGAAAGCTGACTTTTGATTTTATTATCTTTGTCATGGCCAGATGATATTCCATAAGTATATTTTTAAGATATTAATTATGTCTTATTTGTATGATTCTTCCTCCTGTATTTTTAGCTGTATTTTTAACTTTTTGAAAAACAACAACAAAAATATGAAGAACTGATTTAATTGGTTTATGAGCACTTAAAAATTACATAAAGTGAAATTTAGCTCTTTGTTTTGTGGTGAAACTCAGGGAAATTCCTTTTAGCAGATTCATATTGGCTTAAACAAAGTTTAATGCACACTGGTGAATATACAGTGTGCTAGAATCAACCTCAGATTGTCCTGAATCACTCCTGGAGAGCAGAGCTTCCTGTGTGCGGACTTATTGTCTGTTCAGGTTCAATTGCACCTTAGTGATAGGAAATACCGGTGTTTAGCCAGTTTTGCAATCACATCCCTTTAGCGCTTCTTCGCCTTAAGACAGGGGAGAATACTCTTTCTTGTTATGCTGTTTCATGTCTGCTGAGCCCTTCAGAAGAGCTAAAGTGTAACCAGAGCCAAACACCAATTCTTCTAAGTTGGAGCAAGACTTCGTATTTAAATTTTTCATTTCTGCATTCTGGCTTCATAGTGACAAACACACATAAAGAAGTCACTATCTGTAGACTAAGAATTACTCGCAGCAACCTGTTCTAAGGAAAAAAAAAACAAACCCCCAAAATTGAAGTGAAATTTAGCAATTCATTACTAATTACTCATACGGGTCTGAATACAGCACTTAAAGCCAAGTCGAATAAATCCTCAACTCTCACTGAGCAATCAAAGTACATGGCTAATTTTATTTTCTTTAGGACCGCAAGCTGCAGCAAAGCCTGTTTGTCATTGTTTTAAGAGAGTTTCTAAATCTAACATTCTTCAGGTCTGTATTATTTGTCTAGCTTCCATAACAACCAGCTTGAAAGGCAAAGCTGTTGACAACTTTGAGTAATTGAATAATGTTTACTGTTGTTGCTAGTGCTTATTCCACCCTATTCACACAGGGCAAATACCAGCCTGATATGTGCTAGGAGATCCTGCCGCCATCCCCCCAACACTTCACTCAAACTCTCCTCTATTTATATGTTTCCCATGGTTTCAATCAGCTCAAGATCTTTGCTTTTGTTGTGAAGCTCTGCATAATTATTTTCACCCATAATTATTTATTCCATGTTTTGCTTCAGTTGCTTCTACTACCCCCAAAATGGTCTGGGTTTCCTGAACTATTCTTCTTCTACCTCACCCACAAATGTTTCTGGAAATCCAAAACAAAATACTTTGTTTGGCATTATTCAGTGTATAGGATGCTGGAAAGCAAATTGTGTTTGCTCAACTCAATAAACGTTTAGCTAGTTAATAAAATATTATTTTATTAGCTCAAGGGTAATAAAAGGTCTTTAATTTTGCGAATATAAGTGAGCTATTGTGGGATAATTCTATAAAGCTATGTCAACCTGGAGCAGAGTTGGTATACTCAAAAGTTCCTCTATTTTTTTCCAATTACATTTTTCTAACTAATAGAAGATATTTTCTCTCTCTAAAACCTTTGTCTTGACCATGTCTTTAGGCTCACAGGTGCTGAAAAGTTCTACAAAATCATTTTGGCTCAGTTTGCTCTCAGGGGAAGATGAGCTGGGATTTTCACTGGGATTTTCACAGCAATCTGACAAATTCTAAGTGAGCCCCAACACAAAACAGCTATTTGGCATGTGAATTCTAATATAATCTAAACGGAACTAGCTCTGGACTGCAAGTCACTGTGGTGCACTGAAACATCCCTTTAGGAGTTACTGAAGTTTCCTACCGCTGTGCTTGACATCTCAGTGACTTTAACATTCACAAAAATGAAAAATAAGGACATAAGGCTACATTTTGGGAATTTATGTTCTACTACTTTACTGCATTGCGTTCTAAAATTATATTTTAAATCTGGATCCCTCAACCCCATCCCCTTCCTCTGTATGTTGCATATATATTTTATTTATGTTTTAGCACATATTTTGCTTCATATACAAAATTTCTTCAATATCAAATTAATCATTTTTCATTTTGTTTTCCTACATTCATCATGTTTATTCTAATACAATTCCAGTCAGCTCATATTCCCTGGAGCATACTGTTCAATCTTGGTAGTAGTCCTGTTCATTGATTTTAATGAAATTACAGATAGAAAAATCTGCCTCATCCTATGGTGACTCACCCAAGAAAATAGACTGAGACTTTAGAAATGTGTCTTCCTCAAGCCTTATAATTTAAGTTAAATAATGACCTTGATTCACAAGGCTTCCCAATTATATCTGCAGAATACTTTAAATTACAAATAAGAAAATTAATTCAATCAATTAAATTCACTGAAACATATCCTGATAGGATAAGTTTAGATTTTGATCCTGCAGTTACGCATGTACTTAACTTTATCTAGATGAGCAAACTGAGTGGGCTTCAGTCTCATGAGTGAATGCTATGCACATGTTTAAAGATTACATGCAAATCCCATTTGAACCAATGTAAAACTGAAAGGCTTGTTCCTTCCATTCAAATTTGATAACAAAGAAAGGAGATAGAGCTTGAAATGTGCTCTTTATTGTTCACTGAGTGCTCACTCTTTAGTGATCACTGAGTCAGACTTGTCCCACTCAGATCTGGAGATGAGAGTTGTCTCCAGTGGATCAGACACCTGCCAGTACAGTTCCTTGGTTATTTGCCTGCACCAGTAAGTAAATGACTGAATTTTAATGGAGAGATCTCAGAGTATTTATGCACATGTGCAGACACAAAAGATCAGAATGAGGCAAGTCTCAGATTTACTTATCTGCCAGAAAATTTAAAGGTTGGGGGAAAAACTTATCTAAATTTTGCACACTATAGAGAATATGGGAGCACAAACATTAAGAGCACCCTAAATTTTCTGGGAATGAGCCTGATATACCCTGCTCCACTGAATAGCACTGATGAAACAGAATTTCAAATAAATGAAAAAAAATACCCTTGAACCCACAATCTCTTGAGGACTAGTGATGGAAACAAGTATGCTATATGATTAGCCATGGTACACAATAAGAACTTCTTCCCTGTAACCTGTTTTGGATGAATTTCACCCTTTACATGAAAGAGTTTAACTGCAGTATTCTACTTGCTCCTGCCTTCCTATTTTTAGATGACTCCATTTGTTTCCTCTGTGTCTTTCCTGAATCGATACAATTGATCAGAGTGATTTATAAACTTCCCTGACTTTCTTACCATCTCAGAGTGTCTCTCTTTCCCAAGAGAATAGGCCTAATAGGCAAAAATCATATCAGTTCTAAGCCTAAACAAGTCAGTGGAATTACACCTAGGATTTATTTGGTTTAAATTTTTTAACCTTTCAATATACTTCCATTTTATGAAAGTAAGAATCATCTCTGTTACCCTCCAATGCTCTTACTCTAGAACATAAAACAGCCTTCTGATCTTAGAGCTTCAGTTATAGAATATTTTGGTAAAATAAATGTATTTCAGTCAAAATTCTAGTAAAATATACTTAAGAAACAATTTTATGGTCTCTCCGTGTTAGGCAAGTGAGGAAAATAACTGTCTCAAAAAAGCAAACTGTAAAAAGCAAATCCCTACCTCCAAATATTATGTCCTGTTGTCCAAGCACAGCCACATACAAACTAAACAGTCATTTCCAAGCCATGTACTGGTCTGGCAATCAGAGAATCTCCACGTGGTTGAATTAATGTATTTGTAATTAATTCACTTAAAATTAGTTCTAATTAATGTAGATGACTTTCAAAGAGCCTTTTCCATTTGGGTAAATGATCCTCCAGTAAACACGCCCTACTATCAAAACACCCCAAAAAGTGCTCTAAATAAGAATCAAGAAAAAATATATTTATATATCCCAAATGACGATAAGGCTGTGAAAACAACCAGTGCAAACAGAACCATTTAAAAGATGAAAGGGAGAAAAGAAAATAAGTTTGCTTTTTATAAATGTCTTGATTCAAGTATAACAAAATCCTTTAAGCTATTTTTCAGCTGGAATGCAACCAAGCATAGTACTTCTGTTTAACTCTCTTAATCTACATGGGCCATTGAAGCTTAAGGGAAGGTGGAGGGATGGAAAACAGAATATAAGAAATATAAGAAAGCAATCAAGTCTCATTTTATGTCACTGACAATAAGATTAATATCCTATCCTACAAAAAACAGTTGACAGGCACTTACTTACCTGGTTTAAAAGTTTAACAATAAGCTTTCTAGTTCATTGTCTTTATTATTTTTAATTTAACAGTTTTGTCTGCTATATCTGAGTTAGAGATGGGTTTAATTTTGGCATATCAGACTCAGCAATTCTTTCACAAAGAGCAGCAAAAGGAACAAGCAAGGTATTTCTTAAAGCATTAGGAGGCCRGGAAACCCCAGGTCTTGCTCGGCTTTATCACAGACGTGTTCCTCTGCATTCTCATTTTGCACTTCAGCCAAGATGGTCAAACACTGGCAGTCACAGAGGCTGTGCAGGAGAGTGGGAATCCTCCCAAATCAGTTCCTCCCTCACTTACTCTGAGGGATGCAGTGTCAGCCCTGCGTCCCCTCTTCCCACCGTCCCGTGCCAAACACCTTCTCTCCTCTTTCTTTGCCTCTTCCACTCCAACATGCCGAACCACAGTAACTGCCTACCCCATACCTGTGGAGGCAGTTCCCCTGGGGAGCACCACACGTGAATCCCCCCTCGGAAAAGGTAAGAGAACAAACACTGCAACCCAGAGAGAGGGAGCTAATCACGGGCATTGGATGTGGCATTTAACTTATTAGCTGAAGGCACTCCAGTGCTCAGGAATGAGGTTCCTGCAAGAACCAATTCAGGGTTGGTTAAAGAATATTTTTCAAAGCCTTTTTTAGCCTCTATAGTTACCCATAAGATTTTATGCTAAATTGGAAATACTACCATTGCAAGCTATTCTTAAGATTTGCAGCCTCCACAGCCTTTGGCCAGCATGCATACCTGTGTTAAAATGTGTGAGTTCAGGAACTGCTGAATGCTCAGAAACAAATTTTTTCCATCTGCAAAGCTAATGACCTCCTCTGAAATTTCTATGAGCTCTGAACATTTCCTTTTTTAGCTTTGCCAGCATAATCATATTACAGCCTGACACCCAGCAATGTAAATTAATCTCTCTTCTTTTTTTTCATGCAAATCCCTCAGAAGTGGATTTTTCCCCCATTTTGTCTTATAAAGCACAGACAGGGAAAGAAGGAGGAAACAGACAGGCATTATCAGTGAGTGAATCTTTTTGTAAACTGATATTTCTGCTTTTAGACAGACTGGAACCAACATAAAGGCAGTTCTGGAGGACATGTTTTATAAAGATGTATCTTTCCCAGAAACACACAGACCAAATTGCATTACTTAATGGAAATTCCATGGGAATTTTTATTGCAGAAGTATTGAGCTGAGCTTTTCAAAACAAAAACCTGGAAATTACCCTAATTTACACTTATAGATCTGTGGGGATTCTGTTAATATTGTTATAGTACTCAGAAATTTTACTCATTTGATATACTGGTATTTACTTCTGCATTAAGACCTGTATCTTTGAAAGGTCAAAAATAAGAATGATGCTTCCCATGCTTTCCTACTGAAAGTATATCTTTAGAGAGATATACTCTTCTCTCTCTTCTCAACGCCACTCAACATTGGAGCTGAGCAGATCCCCCTGCACTTCATCTTTAGAGTCTCCCATTAATCTAGGTGGGAGAATAGCTGATGGTGTGATTTCAAGGGATTGGGTTTTTTTCTGCAGATAATCATTTTTTCTCAAAGAACTCCTGACTATAGTAGTCATGGGAAACATTTTTCTCTGATCTTTTTTGGTACATTTTTATGGCTCACTTTAAAAATAAGCAATTGAAAGGTTTGCTTTATTCCTATCTTACATTTTTCTCAAAAAATGCAGAAATAATTCTGAATTTTCTTAGTTACAGACAAAAAGACACAACCTTTCACCAAACAGACCTGTATGCTACATTCATTTTGAAACTATCGGTCACATTCTTTTTCCTATAATATCAAAGAAGCCACTACAGATTTGTTCAACAAAACACAAATTTGGGAAAAAAGCTGACAGAAAAAAAATCTCTGCAAATATCCCTTCACAAGAGCCCAGCTCATTTATAGCGATAAAAACTAAAGGGAAGGGTTCATGCCTGCCTTAGAAGCTGTAGCACTCATCCCTTAACCGAAAAGATTCCCTCAAATGTGTGAGGACTGGTGAAGACACAGGAAGCTATTTATGTTCAGTTCAGAGCTACTGGTGACCAGTGGTCTATCACAGACTCTTTCTGGTCACCCAGAGCTCCAGAAACCTTGCTGTGGTACACAGAGTTTTACAGGGCAGACCTGACAATCTGCATTTGAAGGTCCACATGAACAGTGGCTCTCCCCCGTTTGGCCTGATGAATCGCGCTTCCTCTCTGAAGAAGGAAGAGATCAGCCCACAGAGAAACTACACCCGTTTATGCACAGACAGGGGAGATGCAAGTCTTCTGGTGCAGAGAAGTCCATAAAGAGCAAACTGTCACAGCAAAAGAACAAAGTTTGAACATATACTCTCCAGGCAACTAAAAAAAAAAAATCTAACCTAATTTATTAAACCAAGCAAGGTTCTTACTCTAGTGTTTCAGAGGGCCTAGAAAGACAAAGACAACTTCTGAAGCACACAAAAGCCCAGCAAACAGGATAATGGCAGCAAGGCGAAGAACATTTAAATAATAGAATACTTTTCTATTTGCTTTGTTTGTCAAGAGCCGTATGCAGAGAAGCATAACTTTAAAGTGCATTGGAAATGAAATGTGATTATGAAATCTTGTAAGACAGTTTAAACAACAGACTAAAACGAATAGCACAAATGGTAGAATACAGCAGATGAGAGCATAAGAAAAAAACTACTTACAAGACAGCAAAAACATGTTGATGAGTGCTAGAGAAATGGAGAAACAACTAGAATATGATCTCAATGTCTGGCTTTCAGCTGACTACAGCAAAATGCCAAGGGAAAGCTGAATTGTTGCCACAACCAAAACAAAACTTGAGCACATTTCCAATAAATAAATAATCTATGCATTCACATACAGGAGCACATGCCTCACAGGCAGACTTCTGGACTTCAGCATTTCCATTTAGGGCATTTCTGGTACAAAAACAAGCTTTGCGCCCTCAGCCCTCAACAACAGTGCCTTAGAGTGAACTCACCTTGCTCCAGCAAAGCAGAGGGAGACTCTCTGCAACGACTGTACTGCTACAGTCACCRCAGAGGTGGCAGGTACTGCCTGGACCCCGGGTAAGAAAGCAAGCTGTGTCTATTCAGAGGCACTCTGCACTCAGAAGCTATAACACAGAACCTGTCAATAGCCAATTGTGATGACACTATGGCATAAAAATTGCTCTCACACTGATATGAGATAAATAATAATTTCCCACCCAACTTGCAGCAAATCTTTATAACAGATTTAATATTTCAGCATCTACACACACTGAGTTTTACAGCAGCCAAGTAACCTGGAAATAACCATACTGCTTCATTTTGTATTAACTTTCAGCTGGTTTGCATGGAGAACTGACTGGCTAGCAGGGAAGTGTGTCACCTACTACAGTCAGTTGGCCAATCTGACCCAGTTTTGCCCCCCCCCCCGCAATGAGAAGTACCTAAAAGTTCATGGTTCAGGTAGGCTTTTGGTCCCACAGCATGGTCCTTCTTTAAGAGGGACTGCATGTGAAGTAAATTAAAAAGCTACCTCTGGAGCTGTTAGCAAACAGAGAGGAACGTCCAGGAAGGTAACAACAGCTCTGGCTTCCAAAATCTCAAAAATAACCTGCAGTCACACTACTGCTAGAGAGGCAAACTTCCACTAGAAAAGCCTTTCTGCTTTTAAAAATCAATAAGTCTGAAACAACTTGAAACTATACAAATAAAAAAGGCCCTTCTGTGCAAACTACGTCAGCAGGGAAAAAAAGAAAAGAAAAGGAACACTGAAGAAAAATGATCTTCTCAATCAAGGAAGTAACTCAAATGTTTTGTACAAAGGCAAAAAAGTCTCTACCTGACATTTTTCAAGGGCTAGTCACCCACAGGTGGGGGACTGGGAGAAAGAAGTGGTTTTATTTGCCTTTGGATAGGTTTCTTCAAACACAGAGGACTCAAGTTGAGTAAAATTTTACTGTTGTAAATCCAGAACAATGTCACAGGAGTTAGGTTCCTTTGCACGTACACCAGGACAATTGAGATCAGAGCCTTCCCACATGCTGTTCACACCATCCAGTTATTTTGTTACTGAAGTGAAAGGAGCTTGTGTAAAATGGGACATTTCAGTGGAATCAAAAAGTCAGTTAGCAGAAATAGAAATTAATTTGCCTATATAGATCTTCCTTTTTTTGCACTCTCTCACCTCTATTTCAAATGTTTAATCTAGACATAAAAAGGAGAGAAAAAAATTAAAAAACTTGTTTAAGTGATTTTATTAATTTAGTCTTCAAATCTTCTATGTACTTATTTGGGTATAGTATGAAACCATACTAAAGTCTATACTGATCTATCCAGCAATTCAATGCCTGCCCAATATAATGTTCTCTTCCAATATAATATTCTCTCTTGGATGAACACTGTCTCCTCTGCACTTTTACAGTAAGTGATAATACTTCACAAAACACAACACAAATTTTGCAAAGGGCTCAGAAAACACCCAACTGTCCAACAGATACTAATTATAGAAAATTACTCTCCAGAAAGTTAGTAGGATGATAAAACAAAGATCAGCATTTTGAAGTAAATATCAGCTCATTATGGAGAGACCACTGGATTTCAAAATGTTGCCAATTTAATAGTACCATTTCTCAACCTCCACTCTCAACATTTTTGCAACAGTAACTGATACAATAAAAAGTGTATAATTTTACAAGAAAGAAACTGCAATCTTCCCTGAAGCTTTTAGTACTTTGTAAAATTAGTTTTCTTCTTGTGCTTGTAGATTATGCCTATTTTTATTGTTTTTGTTTAATTAACATAACCCAGAAAACTTCAAGGACATAACTGTCCTTGGCTATTGGTTACAAGATACGCTTCATTTATTTTACAAGTATAGCTGGGAAAGTCAAAGTAGAAAAGAAGTCTAATTGAGAATCAGCATCTGAAGAGACTAGTGTGAATGCAGGGAGTCAGCAAACGTTATCAGGGTCGCACACAACTGTGCTGCAGATGCAGGAAAGGGAAGTACATGGTTGCAATCATGCAGATGCACACACACAACCTGGCTGGGGTAACATAATGGCTACAGCCTCATTTGCCTTTCCAGTCTCGTCTTTCCTTCTTTTTCCTCTCCCTTCAATAAATCATGCCTGATATCATTAGGGAAGCACAAAATTGTGAATGCTCTCTCAGGGTAAAATGTTCTCTCGTTCAAAATCTGCTGCTCACCTCTTAAGTCCAAAGAATCATGTTATTTTACCTCGGCTGATGTATTACTGGACAAACTGCTGGCACAGTCAGTGCTCTGAACCACATCTTTAGCCTGAAATGCTTTTTCACACATGCCCTTTCAAACCTGGCATTTTATGTGTTTATTTTAGCTGCTTTATAGTTACTTAAGTGCTGAGGAGAGGAAGAAAACAACATGCACATACAAAAGGTCTGTTGATCAGTTCTCTCTTTTTTAATTTAAAGTTCAAAAACATATATATAATACATCCTTGCAGCTCTTCAGGGTTTCCATTTGCACCAGCTAAAGGACAGATTTTCCGAGCTGTAGCTGCAGCTTCTAAAACTATGACTCAGCAACCACACTTTCACACTTATAATTTTGACAAGTGGCTTGGTGCCAGATAAGCTACTGATCCAACAGCTTCCTAATATGCAGCATGATGCTTTGGAGAAAGTTTTGCCCATTACATATATAAGGCCAGATTATTTGCTGTAAATTCGGAAAAACTTTATTGATCTTGCAACACTGACAGCATTTATAGCTCCCAACAATATAATGTTTGGGTTGTGGAAAGCCTATTCTGACATGTCATCATTTCTTCAGAAACAATTTTGCATTTCTCATTTCATGACATTTATTTCTCAAATAACATTAATGCTGAGACCTTTCCTTGCTGACTTTTTATAGTAAGAAGTTCTATTTATTTATCTTTTTAATAGATGAAGAAAGTTTTCTCAGCTTGAGTTCATTGCAATTGATAACCTCAGCTACATGGAGAGTTTTGAATTGCAGCTTCCAGTCTGAACCATTCTTTCTAGAGACCAACCATGTTATCTTGTACAAAGCTTTTAAATAAATGACAATTATACCATGAAATATAGTATTGAATTAATGTCCAGAACACTCTTACTTTTATAAATGAAATGCTTACCTATGCATATAAAGGCCATTTCAGGGTCTTTGTAATTTGCATTTATTTTGTATTATTAGGTGTGGATACCTCTGTGGACATCAAGATCCTTCACTGATGTCTGAGGACATGTCATGCAGATTCTTTTTTCTCTAAATGCTGTTACCATAGCTATTAAGGTTATAGGACAAGGGTTGAAAACTTCTGAGATTTCCACTGAATGTGGAACTGTTCAGGCTCACACTGAGGCCGATGCAAAAACCCTTCTCTCTAAAGCGAATAAAGATGGAGTCAAGGCTACTGCAAGCAGCTATGTGCTAAGTTAAGCTTTCAGTGGGCTGTCATGATGAAGGCCCACTACTGTCTCTGGACCTCATCTTGCCTCTTTTCTTGTTCTGCACACCCACACTTCTTCATAGCATCTGGAACGGGATTCTTCTTCCCTCCTCAGCCAAGGGCATATGTATGTATATGATGGGTGCCATGACACCCTTGCTTTAGGTACAAGTCCCATAAAACAGAAAGAATCCAAACTGCAGTACTAGATACCAAAGCTCCCTCTACCAAGTTCAATGCTTCAGAAAACTGTTTCAACCACCAAATCTCATATATGAAAGGAGAGCCATCTAGAACTACCTAACAGATAATACTTAGGAGAAGGGTATACCGAGGGATCCCACCCATCAGTGAAGACTTTGCCTTGCTCTGGATTGCCAGGAAGTGCCTCCATCTACTCACCACTCACTTTGGCAGATGAAGAAATCATCCTCTCTGCCATGATTCCTTCAAACCACCAAGCAGGGCTCAGCCCTCCTTTTGATAACATGTCCTGAGGGGAACACCTAGCTATTAGAAGAAAAGCTGCCTTGAGCTGCTGTCTCCTGGGAGAGTGCTCTGACCACTAGGAAAGAGATTAAGCAGAGCAACAGCACTTTGCATTGCGCAGAATATAATGGAAGTATTGTAACTGAAATTCTGCCCTTATTGAGGTCAACATAAGTTTTGCCATACTTTAACCTCTAATGCAATGTGCTCTTTGAGGAAAAAAGAAAAAAC
Organism: Apteryx rowi; assembly: GCF_003343035.1. Taxonomy (NCBI): domain Eukaryota; kingdom Metazoa; phylum Chordata; class Aves; order Apterygiformes; family Apterygidae; genus Apteryx; species Apteryx rowi. The sequence continues at coordinate 311,774 of NW_020449341.1, read as the reverse complement.
TCACAAGAGTTGGGGGCAGGACCGGCATCAGTCAGGCCCCACTTGAAACCCAGAGGAAAAATATTATGCTTGAAACCGAAAGATTACTTCTGTAATTTAGGCAATGACCATTTCATGTAAATGAAGAAACAGCCTTTGGAGACAGTCCAACATTCACAACTTCCACATTTCCAGCTGGCTACCTTAATGACAGTGCCCATTTTGTCCCCACAAACCTTGAATTCTTATCCATGCTCTTTTCTAATTAGCTTCCAACTAGCTGATTAAAAAGCATTCACAGCACTGAGCTGTTAGAAAAGGGTTAAAACAAACACGATTAAAACCAAAATTAAGTTAACTGAAGCACTAGATGTTTATTTAAGTCAGACTTGATACTAGAAACATTGACTGTGCTTCAGGAAACTGCTGAATATTTCTCCGAAAGAAAATTTTCCTTGCTTTGCCAATATTATGTTAGCAAAATACTGATAAAGAAAGCACTGAAGAGGATCCCAATGAGATGTCTAGATTCTCTTAAGGACAATAGTTGCAAAAAACCTTGCTATATCTACATGCTCCTTGTAAGTGAAAGCAGATGAGATCAATCACAACACAAACCTACTAAGGACAGGTACGATTGCTTCTCTTGCTATATGCTCTATTGCCTCACCATAACTAATAGTTTGACTTTTCTCATCTCCCTAGAGCATTGTTTATTAGAATATGTCCATGTTTGTGAAGAGTTACCACAAAGAAAGGAATGGGATTAAAAGAAAGCTGAAGAGTCAATTTTCAATTATACGTATTATTTGCATCTATCAAACAGTGATTAGTTACTCTGGAAGAATTTTTAGACAGTTCTTATGCAACTAAACCCAAGAAAACGTTATGCCAGCCTTCAGTGAATTTCAAATGTTTTACACACATTTGTCAGGAATATTGGAGTCAGAGTCCTGGAGAAAATAAAAGAGGTCAGCATAAGCTGTTAGACACACTGTACTGCAGAAAAACTGATCACTTATATGTCTAAAATAAATAGAAGATAACTAGGTATTTATCTTTGTAAATTCTGAGCATCATTTTCTGTGTTTAGCATTTCTGTCTCACCTGTGTATCTCATATCTCAATCCCCAAACAGACAAGTCACATTGACTTCAAGAGTTGGATCAGCACACTCTGAAGCCTGAACTGATGCCAAGTACTTCGTCATACATCACAGAAGGCCCATTTCTTTGTTCCTCTTATCCAATGGAAACCCTGTTTACCCAAGCTCTACAAATGCTTGTTCATGTGCTTTTTTGAAGAGAAATTCTCAATTCCAAGTTAATCACTGAATTTTAAATTGGTCAGCTCTCAGCAATTTCTAAGAAAACAGTGATGATCTGATTAACAGTTCTCAAGGCAGGTATCACTGGATGATAAGAAGGGGCTTTTGATAGAAAAGACTGATGATCCTACCCCATTGTCAACTTGAGGCTTTGTATTTCCAGGGAAGAACTCCTTGCTCTCCTTATTCTAAGCCAATCTAGCAAATTTCAGCTCCAAAATTAACATTTTATAGGGAAAAGAAGCATTATCAAAGATTTGACAGTGGCCTGACAACAAAGTGTCTTTGTTACACACTTTATCAACTTCATCACAATTTTAGAAGCTTTATATGACGCTAGTCCACATTATAAATCTGACCTTTCTGTCCCTTTAATTTTAGGGAAGGAAATAAATTCTGCAATTTTCCTAACTTTATTTCACATCATTTTACTAATCAAATCATTATTTCAAACTACTCATGGGTACTTTTTAGACTGTGTTGTTACGTCTTCCCATTCTACATGGATTCTGACTCTGCTGCCAAAGAAAGTTAGGCATGAGTTTTCTGATTTTTTCCTCAAAGTCAGCTGAGGCGTGGAAGGGAAGAAGTAATATAATTAGGAAAAACTAGTTCAACATTATCCTGTCTAGTGTTCCAAAAAGAGTTCAGCATATGAAAATGAATTAGGGTCACTGCTTCTAGGACAAATCAAAAGCCTAATTAAATCAAAGCAAGGAATCCTACTTGACTTTGCCAAATGCTTAACAAACAGATGAGGTGAATGAGACACCAAGAAAGGTCTGCAGGGAAGCAGACTCTGGTAGAAACTCTCTTCAGCAGGTCATGGTCTGCTGATACTTGCTTCCAAATGGCAAACACCTATAAATTTATGGACATCTTAATGTCAGCCTCCTAGGAAAAGAGCAAGCATCTCTCTCACAGGGAAAACAGGTCAACAAAATGAAGTTTTGTTCAGACAGGAGTAAATGGATGAGGCAACCAAGGGGAAACCAGTAATTTACACTTCCAGCATTGGTCAGAATCCTCTTCCTCACACAGACTGTAAATTGTAAATTATAGATTTACAAGGCCACAGTGATAGAGTGGTGTAGGTGTGAACACTGGTAGGCAATCTGTAGAGGTGATGACTGGGCAAGAGACACTTTTTTCCCTGTCAATGGTTGCTTCATTGATGCAGGAAGTCATGCAGATTGGTCTTTCCATTGACTACGGTTTTGGTCTATGGGGCTTAAAAGCTTCTTTCCATCTGGCTTTTTTGTATAAACAAACATGTATCCATTGTCTTTGGCTGATTTCCTGTTTCTGCTCTCAGAAATTGCTCCAATTTATTTTGGGCCCTGAATACAAGTTATTTGAACTTATTTGAGGCTAGAACACTACACAATATTATTTCTTCATTTGTCATAGCAGAAATAAAACTTAATTTTTGTCACACTAAACCAACCCAGGGAAATGTAGATGTTGGAATGGAGTTCTGCCTTCCTACTAATTATCGCTATGGCTTCTTGCCAGCCGTCATTTCAAAAAGTTAAAGCTAGCTTCTAGATTAGCAGCAATGCTCAAGACAACAGAACACTATGCTTAGGAAAACAGGTGGCAGCATGAAAGGAAGCAAGTATTTTCTTGTTTGGACAGTTGCCTACAAGTCCTGGTTAAGGAACTCCCTAATGAAAACAAGGTTGTTTTTTCCCCAAATAGAAGTCTGTCAACGTCTCAAAACCACCATACTTTTCATCATGGCAAGGCTCACCTGGTGGAGAACAGCAGTGATATTGTGCATTATTCTGAGGGTGGCACAGGATATGCAGCCAGGAGAAGTGTCTGAGATAGAGCTAGAAGCAGAGGATGAAGCAGGGCTGAAAACTTGGTGATATAAAACCACAGAATAATTCAGGTTGGAAGGGACCTCAGGAGGTCATCTACTCCAAATTCCTGCTCAAAGCAGGGTCAACACTGAATTCAGCCCAGGTTGCTGAAGGCTTTTTCCAGCTGGGTTTTGAGTATCTCCAAGGATGGAGACTCCACAGCCTCTCTGGACAACCTGTTTCAAGGCTTGACTGTCCTCAAGGGGAAAAAGATTTTCCTTATGTCAAGTCAAAACCTGCCCTGCTCTAGTTTATGACCATTGTCTCTTGTCCTCCTGCTGTGTAACTCCACAAAGAGCCTGGTTCCATCTTCTCAGTAACCTCTCATAGGCATGGGAAGGTGCGGCTGTTCACTCAGCTCCTGCTTAGGCTTTGGGCATAACACGTGGCTCATGCTAAGGCCTGGTGTATGCTGGGAGCAGCACCATTAGGCAAAGCAAGAGCAACATGTATGCCAGATAGTCAAGAACAGAAAGCACAACATCTGCTATCCTTGTAGTTTATATGTAACTGCTTATTAACACCTGATAAGACCAAAACTCTCCAGAGTTAAGCAAGTTCCTGACCAGTAACTGAAACAACCAATAAGGATGGTATAGACCAAATATCCAAGCTGGAAGGTGCAAATACATCAGCTCACCCAAACAGCCTTTGAAGAGGATCCACCAGCAGCTGGACTGCTGAGGCTCTCATGCTTCCTGGTGTAATTCAGGGGACACCCCCATTGTGATGGAGGAGGAAGGATGAGTACTCTCACCACCGTTTAGGTAACTGTTTTGTTCATAAGCATGTGAATTAGCAAACAAGTAAATTAAGTAACTAGAGAATTAACAATTTAGGCTAGTCTACAGAGAAGGGATGAACCCCTTGTTTGTTTGTTTTTTTTTACCTAATGAGCTTGTAAAAATAAAGTTTGTTTCACCCAGTACACTGTCCTGTAACTTTGAGAGATCACAATGAACTGTGACAGAAGCCTGCTTTCAGGTCCCCCAAAGATTTATCCAAGCTGATCAAGCCCCAGTCCCTCAGCCTCTCCTCATGTCACAAGTGCTCCAGCCCCGATCACTGGAGGCTCTCCTGCTCTAATTTATCAAGATCCTTCTTGAAATGGGGGGCAGGAGGGGTGAAGGGGCCCAAGGAGGGCAAAACTGGACACAGCCTTCGAGACATGGTCAAACAGGTGCAGCCCAGTATGTCACTAGCCTTTCTTGCTGCCAGCATGCTCTGCTAAGTCATGTTTAGCTTCATGTGGGCAATGCACAAAGCAGGGTGAGAAGGTGGTCACAGTTATCAGGAGTTTCCAGGTACACCCTGCCACTCACCCCAACAGGTGTAAAAAAACATGGGGAACCATCAAGTGTTTAAACCAGTGGGACTCTATTCTGAGAATGTCTATTTTTTTGAAACTAGGCATCGTGGAAGATTCCTGTTAGGCTATGAGATATGTACAGTAGAGCATGTGGTACTTCAAATCAGGCATCAGAAAAATGTGCCTTGTTACTCTGAATGGGGCTGGCACTGAGTTTGGTTTCCAGATGGTTTTCTGTTGTGTTGCTATTGCTTAGAGGAACACAGCAAAATCAGAAAGGAAAACCTTTCCCCACAGAGAAGCAAGAAATCAAGATAACAAGAGCAGATGTGCAAAGAATAATGCAATAATTAGTAAGTTAAATCACCTTCTGTGTCATAGTTTTCTCAAGTAAGGAAACAGCTGTGGAAAATCTCACTTTCAAGCCAAACGATTCAGTGATTGACCCTCCTATCTGTAGTAGCCTTGGCTGGCATTTTCCAGTCTCTTTTACACAGGTAGATGCAAAGAAGCCAATTAACATCCTTGCTATTTCTTTATTAACAAACACAGTCTTTGAAAAGACAGATGCTCTTGTTTACCATCCCCTCAGATTTCAGTCACTCTACATATCAGTATTTGTGCTYTATGCTATACTGTATGAAGAAATCTGATTTATGGTCTTTATTCACTTTTGATATGGAATTTTTCAAACTGTTTGATTCCTGTATTAGGCACCATTTTGTTTCCATATTTGGAAATGTTCTTTACAGCTCACTGATCTCAAATTCATTGACAAATATCATTAAGAGTCAATGGGAAAAATCAGTTTGAGAGTTTGACCCCTGCAGTAATCCTGGCTTCTGAAAGGATCTGAACACAGCTGAAGTGCACATACTTAACAGACTGGGGACATGACAAAGTTGAGTTAAAAGACTGCTAACTGCACTCACCTTTAGCTATTTAACTATGTTCCATTTATTTATTGTACTAGAGCCCACTTGTTACCTAGTAAAGAACATCTCGAATACAATAGGGGATAATGTCAAATCAATAAACCACGTTGCACTATACAATCAAATGACACTTTAACTCCAAAATTGCAGCACTATACACCATTATACCACATAGCTCCAGTTTATCAGAATGCTCAGTCAAGTGCTTAATTTTTGTAGTTGTATGCTTAAAAGCACATACTCTGTAAAACTGAGGCCATTATTGCTTATTCAATCTTATTTTCTAATTTCATTTTTCAAAATATCAGTTGCAGGCTTAAGAGAGACCACCAGGACACAACAGGTCCAAATACTCAGCTTTCCAGTCTTAACACTGGAACGTACTGAGTACTTTTGACTTCTACAGATATTGGGGAGAATGGAAGTTACTTAGCAACTTAAAAGATCAAGCCCTGTTAAAATAGCATAAATTTGCAAGATCTAAGGTCATTAGAAGGGTTTACTTCCATTATTAAACTCCATTAATATTTTCTTTTCTAACACTAGACCTTTTTCTGCTATCTGATCCCCTGTAACCACCTGATACACTAACACGCGTTCTTGTAGGTCTATTCTGCAAACATGGCCTAGAGCCCAGAACCTCTGAGGGGTCTGAAAGAGCAAAGATATAGCAAGCCATGATAAACCGGATTCACTTTGCTGCTTATACCATCCTGCCTAAGGACAACCATAGGAGGGCTGAGCCTGGAGCTCCCTGCTCCTGCTGAGAAGCAGTAACTGTGACAGAGAAATTGAGGCAGGAAGGTATGTTACCCCTAACTCTGCTGCTTCTTCGACCCCATCCCTTTTGACCTTGAACCCATGACATAGTTTCTCAACTCCCCACCAACACTCCTCTTTCCTTACCAATGCAGAATTCAAGCTAATACACTTTTCAGAGCTTATACTCTTCATGTCAACTACAAATTACTTGGCTTGAAGCAAAAACCCAGGAATCTACAGGCTGTGGTAGACAAAAGGTCAAACAACATAAGCATCATCGGGCAGAGGGTCCATTAATCTGTGGCCCTAATCCTGCAAAAGCGTATGAACAAATGTAACATTACTACTGCCCGCACAGTAAAAAGGTAAATGTGTGGCTGCAGTGTTAGGACCTATGAAATACAAAATTTGAGCAAGCAGCATTTTGAAGACTAAGTACAATTTTAAGTAATTTCATTTTAAATACTGCTCCAAGATTTGTGGAAGGCAGGGATGGAGGTTTGGGTTTGCCATTGCCCACAGGATAATCACAAAGATGCTTGTCTGGAAGCAAAACAAACGTTGTTCGCGTGCACAAGGTGGATATAAGGGAAAGGAGCTGGGCAAGGGAGGACAGGAGAAAGGATCTAGTCTGTCCTCCTACGTTGGCAGAGCTGACCTAGCCTGTATGCCACATTGAAAGGGACAGGGAAGAAAAATCTCTTCCCAGCACCAGTATGTAATCTTCTGTGGCTTGCAATCACCATCCTGTAAAGTCACATAGATAGACCTAAGTCTGAGTGAGGCTACGGCTTATTTCTGTGCAGGTTATCATACTGTGCACAGCATTTTTTAAGTGTAATTATAGTCCCTGTCATCCTATCTAAAAAGAGTAGTCGCCATAGCAACGCCTAAATCACATGGCACTGCACACCTGATACCAATCAATCTTAAAAACATCTTTTTAAAGAAACAGCATGCTGGAAAACTGCAGATGGTTTCCATATAAGAGGCTTCTTTTTGGTACTAAGAAAATTCTTCTTTATAGCAAAAATGGAAATTGTACATTATAATCTTCTCACTCTAAATTCCCTCCGTACAATCCCATTCTCTACTTCCCAGTTTAAAAAATGATAGAAAATAAAGCGGGTTCTTTGCAGAAAAGTGACAGACAACAAAGTACAGCTGGCATGTAAATGATGTCCTGCATTTTTCCCCATAGCATTAACCATAACTTCTGAGAATATAGTCATGGTTGACTGCTGAAATAAAAAATAAATCTTTCCACCCTCATGCCTTTGCACCCTCCCAGGATACCAGATTTCCTCTCAAACATTAAAAAAATAGAAATTTTGGCAACCTCTTTCTCTCTTTATTCTTTCCCAATCTTCAGGCAAATTTGATTGATTGGAGTTGTGTTTCTCTATGTGTGGAAAATTTCCTGGAGAAGAGTATGGTTAAGGAAATGATTTTTGCATTTACTTTCAAGGGAAGACTGCCCTCCCTATGCACCCCGGCCTTCTGAAGTGCGTTCTGCCACGTGACCTCCAGACACACTGAGCAGCCAAACAGCTGATGAAGTCACTGATGTCTCTGGGTTTTTTTTGCAGCTCAGTTCATTTCTTCAGCTCCATCCTGGCAGCCTTTGGGTTCTCTGTGCTGTGCCTGCTCCTGTACCTGTTTCAACAGCTTGCTGCCTTTCATTATTCTCACAAGGACATGGCTAAAGRTCGATGAAAATAATTCCAGCATATAACCCATGTATAGAGTTCAATCAGTCTCAGAAGTATTTCCAAGATAGTCTCAGTATTTCCTATTTGTTCATATCCCAAATTATCACTGCTTTCTTTATTTCAATTTCTACCGCTTCTTAATTTTCCTTTGAAAATGACTGTTTCTGTTCAAGTGGTTTCCGTCTTTGTCATCTTCTGTTACATCTACATTTGTTTTGTTTTATTTTTCAAATAAGTCATAGCTATAGACCATTTATTCTGACAATGTCTCTCATTTATTAAAGGGGATTTCAGAACAGGAGAGCCACTGAATTTGCAAATGCCATTTTGATTATACAGACTGACAATAGTTGGATGTACAACTGCCATCACGCTAATAAAAATTTGCTTAGAAACTTTTTCAGCATCATGGAGAGGAGTGTAAAAACAACAGGAGTAGATACTGTATCAGCCTAAGGAGGCAATGAGACAGCCTTTTCTAAACTCACTGAAGTTACCAGAAACTGCCCCCTCCCCTTTGCCGTCGCACTCATTGCTGACCCACTGGAACAGCTCAGGTGCACATAAACTGAGCTAAGCTGGGTGACTCTACACTGAAACAGGCCATGAAAATGCTCCCCCAATTTATTGCCAGAGAGATGGTCATATCCAGACTGAGTAACTTCTTAAATCTTAGATGACTGCTTGGATAACAGCTGGAACCGAGTATCTTAGTACTCCCTTCATTTCAAGAAGAATGCTATCATGATTTTTGTAATAAAGAAAGTGCAGTAACTGAGTGATTATGACCTATATGAGGCAGCTGTTAAGATAAGCACTTGTATTGTTTTGCATATAAATATCACCAGTGAAAAATTCAAATCATAAAAAAGGAAAGAATATTTGTTTTGCTTGGGTAGATATAAATTCCAGCTCCATCTTACTGTAGTGTAATATTGGCCTCTATCCTACAGCTATGTTCCAGGAGCAAAAGGTGGAACATGGAGAGAAATAAAATGCATGCTGTTTTGAATTTAGAAGAATAAAGGGAATTGATTGTATGTAAACATTTGGGGCAGAAAGTGTAATACACATCATTAAAGGTAAAATGCCAATTTGGTGCAAAGCTATCATCACTGCAGTTCATTTGTACAAATGAAGTTTTGCAGTGGTTCCTCCAAGATGTTGTCAGGCAATACAGATATGTCCTAACAGCTGTAACAGATGTTTGTGCTATTTATAACACTTTAGAAGCCAGAACTAGTGGTCACGAAATTTGTAAATGCATAAGGAAGCTGGACTTTAAACCTACTTTCCAAGAGCATGGAAGTTAGATTTATTCAGCTGCACTTCGAAAAATATTTCCCACTAAATGGCATTACTATTTGACAGGGCAACAGATCCCAACAGATAGAAACATAATGATTCAAAATCAAAATTTAAAAGTTACTAAAAGTTTATTGGGATTTAAACTACCCCACGGCCCAATTTTGGTTTTCAAATTGTATAGGATCCTTTGATTTTGGTGAGGATTAGAAACCATACTTTGATGTTTTCAGGTGTGTTTTGCAAAGGTAAGGGGCAAGCAAAGACCAGGAAACTGCAAATGAGTTGTTAACAGTGAGAAAGCTGCATGTGGCCTCCTGTGCTTTTACCAACCTGTAAGAAAGAACTAAAACAAAACCCACACTTCCCAAATGATTACTTTAAAGACAACAATATACCCTATGTGGTGAAACACACAAAGATAGTCTGCCCTTGCCCTGGATGAGTTTTGCCATAAATCACTACTTAACTGTGCAGTTCATTCTGGAAGGCATCCTTACACCTGAAAACTCCGGTCAAGGAATAGAGCATCGCAATACACTTGCCACATCAAAATGACAATTCATTTGTTTTCCATATTCATTTATAAAGCAAGGGTCATCCTAGCAAGTGAAGGTCAAAAACCTTATGAATGTTCACATTTACCTTCCCTAGCAGAGTTTCATATGCTTTTGCTGACACTGAGATCACAGATCTTTCACTCTTAGGCAGCTGAATTGGCATAATTGTAGAAGCTGTTAGCACCGCAGTTTTGAAATGCATGCTAAACTGATACTTTCTGTTAAGGCTGCCTGCCTTTACTGTCCTTATGCATAAGAACCTCAGATACCAAATACCCGTGGGCCTCACATGTACCTTCCAGGAAGCGTGCTCCTTCAGGAACACACTCTTTATGGAGGTACTTTCACAGTGAGTCATTTTCTATCCCCTGACCCTGTAGAGTATAAATAACTGTAATAAATAGCTGGCTAAAGATTTATTTATACAACTACGAACACAAAACCACTGTACTTGAAAACAAATTTTCCTTGTGTAGTTGTGTGAAATTGTGGTGACTCTGTTAAACGTACAAAAGAAATAAAAATGGCATGACAAAAATTTGGCTCATAAAATCAAACACAATCAGAACAACAGAACAAACAAGCAAAACAAGTCAGAAAGTTTGTCTTCTGAGTTATACTCTTTCAGATTCAAAATTGCATCCCTGACACCTATTAAAGATTTCATTCCCTGAGCCTAGACCAATTTCACTGTCTCAGTACTAACACCTAGAAGCATTCGATAGCTTTTTCCCCTCCTCTTCCTGCATCTCAGAAAAGAGCAAAAAGCAAAGATAAAGCCTGGATTCTCTGACAGGATTTGTCTTCATACTGTGATAGATGAGGCTGGGATTTTTTTTTTTTTAATTAAACTTGAAAACATCAGAAACAACATCCTCCCTCCAAAGCAGTGAGGTCAGACTTAGCCCATTGCTGTAACACAGCCTGAAGTTGTTTGAACGCACCAACTCAAAAATAATTGAAGACACAGGCACATCTCCTAAGAGAGAATTTATGTTACTCATTTACCTGGAGTTTAGACTGAATGGCCACTAGTTATTAGCTGCGAAATGTAAAAGCAACTGTTACCTTCTACAGCCCAATACTCCTCTTCTGCTCTTGTGCCAGTGAAGGATTGCAGCAGTTTGTCCCTGGCAGCAGCTGCCTTCTCCCGAAAACAGGAGGGACCAAGTGGCCAGCGAGCTCGCGCCCTACCCAGCGCCTACAAGCTGCCCGTTGGCAGCTGAGACTCGCAGCTAGGAGGGTACATGAGCTTCCCTCATCTGCGCTCCTTCCTGATCCGTGCTTTACAGGAACGAGTCGACAGGGGTATTCTACAAAAGCCTCTGGCTAGCTGGCAAGGGAAAGCAATGGGTACGTTTGGCCCATTTTGCTTTGCCCACTCTAAGGTGGTGGAGACACCCTTTTTTATATAGACAGTTTCCTTCTTTACATCTTTGGCATACACGGTTTAGGAGTCCTCCTCCACCCCCCATCCTGACTGCTGTCTTTTCTCAAATAATTTGACCTATTCAAAGTAAAATGAAACTTTCGGGGGATTTGAATGTGACTTCTACTGAGAGCTGTCAAATGACAAATACTTTTGAGCACAGCTTTAAGGACCCAGATGTTTGATTTATGCATCATAGAAAAGTCATGAAAAATATCAGTATACTCTCCAGACACTCATCCACCACTGTTTTCCCAAGGTAACCTTGCCTTTCCCAGTCATTCTTAAGATAAACGTAAAAGGTTACTGATATATCAACAAGAAGAAAGAAATGTCGGATTATGGCTATTCTTTCGATTTTTGTTCACATTCCTGTTTCAGAGCACATCAGAATCCAGACTAGGCCAGGAAGGCGTAACTACTCCCACTAACTCCTATGTGTTTTGAAATAAGGGGGGAAACCATCTCCAAGCATTTATCACCCAGTGCATCTGTTCCTTGTCTGTAGCATGGACTGCAGAAAAGTAACCCAGAGGAGACAGATAGGGCTCTGCCCTATCGCACACAGAAATTGGTAGCCTATAGAAGGTGTTAATAATGTGCTTTATGTATGTAAAGGCTCTCACAGTTGGAGCAAAAATAGGTGTTCCTATTAAAGAAATAAAGATGTGAATTGAACATGGGTTGAGTGTTGAACCAACTTATGCTGAAGTCAGTGGGAGACTTGCCATGATCTTAGATGCTGGTTAGGATTCAGAGTCTACTTTTTATAGAGTTCGACTACTAGGCAATAATTCTGCCTTCAGTGAGGCATCTCTGAACCTTGAGAGGATGTACAACCACTTAATCCTCCTTATATAGCCCATGCTGAACATGAAGGATATTGGCAGGCCTGATTTCCACATTGCAAACCCATATTCAAGAAGTTTGTCTTTCAAAAATGGATAGAGCTATCAATTTGCACATTTTTACCATTCCCAGACACAGAGATATGTGGGCTCTACATTAGAGCAGATAGAGGAGGTAAATTTTATTTTTGATCCCATATTGTAAACTACTAAGCTACACAACCTGTGTCAAGCATTATCTGCAATGAAATAAATAAAAAATGACATTTCATGAGTTCTACTTTTATCAAGTTTAAAAAGATGTCTGTAGCTGATTGGCAAGTTAACCTTATGCTTAAGACATATCTACTTATGGATGTAGCACTTTCTTCTACCAGTAACTTGCGTAAGCAAGAGTGTTCTACTACTTTCAAGAAAAATTTCATAGTTGCAGAGAGAAAATCCTCCCCTTTTAATACCCAGGGTTATTATTACATATTGATAAATATTTCAAAATCTTGGGATATTTAAAATCTGCTCCAAACGTTCAGGAATGAGCACTCCAAAGAGGCTTACTTTCAGCAACAGGAAACTGATTTTCAAAAACAAGCCAGACTGCATTAAGGAGTCTTAAGTAAGAGTCCTTCCCTTAAAAATAGTGGCTGTAAGTGCCTGCAGAATTACTCACTGATTTTCAGGACTGGTGAATATCCAGTTCTGAAATATGAGGTGGCTCTAAGAACTTCGGGTGAATGACACAGTGTAGAAATCACCTTCTCTAATTAGGCTTTAATTTTAATTACACAAGGTTAGAAGTTTTTGTGAACATCTGCTTTCTTCTGATCTTCAAATACCACATCAAGGAGTTCTGCATTTCTCTCGACAGGACTTAAAAATCAACAGGATTATTTGTTTCTTCCAGTGCTGTATCTTGTTTTGTTTACTTTCTCTGTGACATCTGCATGTATACCTTCTGAAAGCAAACGAGTAGCTGGATGACTTGAAACACTACTGCGCATAACACCCTACCTCACATAAATACTTCCTTGTGTGATGACAGGCTCATGAGCAATGCTTCTGCCTTCAGAACTCCTTACCCTGCAAAGTACTGGCAACATCCCTACTTGCCTGAAGCGAGGGAGAAAGCAATGGCTACAGCTGTGTAGGGACAAGGAGGCAAAAAGACCAGCTTTGAAGCTGGCAGAGCGTGATGAGGAGGTAGCACTGCAATGCCAGAGAAAGAAGAATATGGCAGCAATGAGGTTTGGCTTCAAAAAGCCTGAGGCTATCATTCTAGATGTCATTATATTTCCCTCGGCCAGGATATCTGTCACAAACCAATACCTGCAAATTCCTACACCTGCACAAATTTATGGTTTGCTTTCCATTACACATTATCTTAGCTCTTCCAATGTCCCCAGAATCAGTAAGCAACAAATCATGATTGCTTCCAAGACTGAACTTGTTTATGTCATGCAGGTGGCTTTATGAAGCAATCTTCTAACAATTTCTGTATGTCTGTGGCAAATCCACCCTGCACCTAAAAACTGGGTTCAATCTACAAAAATGATTGAAGGGTCCAGGAGGGAAGTAATAATGTGGAGAAGGTCATGAAAAAATTAAGGAAAGCAAAATCTATCATGAGCTATTAAGCACAAAGATACTGCATCTGGCTCAGGAAGTCCTTGAGCTGCTGAGGACTAAACAGTGGGAGAATATACAGGGGGAAGTATTGCCATGTGTTCATAGTCTTTTTCTCAGGCACTTCTGATTGACTTCTCTCAGAGGCAAGACACTATGAACTAGACAGCCATTGAATTTGATCCAGTACAACTGTTCTTACGCTCTGGAAGAAAAATTAAAAAATAAAAAAACGCAAACCCCCCACAAATGAAATCCCCACTATGTCAGTTCAACGCAAACAGAAAGTTTCCTTCCCCTTCCATACCAAAGAGGAGTCCAAATCATTTAGTCAACATTGATTTAGGTAAATCCATTCCTTTTTGGACAGCCGAGTACTGGTACACTACAGCACACAGAGGTGTCTAGTTTGTTGTTTGCTGCGCAGTGCTGTGGCAAGGCAGAACATGAAGTTTCTAAAGAAGAGAAGATGTCAAGAAACATTTTCAGTTTTGATTTCCATCTCCAGAAGCTGGGTGTACAAGATCACCCCAGCCAGCCCCACAGCAAACCCCTTCAGAGGGGAAGGACAAGTTCCTCCTGTGGCAAAGAGAAGTCAAATGGGTCTGGTGATTCTGGAGAGGCAGAAAGCAGAATCTGGAAGTGGAAAAGTACAAGGGTATTTTGGGCTAACAAAACACTGCAGCTTTCAAGTGAAAATGGGAAAGGACCCTATTAACTGTTCATTCAGTTAGGCGTTTGATTGCAAAGAAGCATTACAGAATGAAAAAGAGCTCTAAGGATTGAAAAAGCTCAATCAGAAAAAGAGTATAAGATTATCAATTTCATGTTCCTGTTGAAATTGTGTGACCTCTCCACTTGTGCTGAACTCTGAACAGTAAAATGGAAAGTTTCGCAGAGTATGAAGAGATGAATACACAGCTTTTTCCATATTGATCATCCCTGAAACACTGCAACTTGCTGCTGGTGGCTGCAGAGGCAGCTTTGCAGTGTAGTGTTGCAGGTTGCCCTTCTGAAAGGGCAACAACAGGAGCAATCAATTCCCAAAGCAGCTCTTCAAAGCAAGGTGATGCTGAGGAAATTTAGAAGTCAAATGCCCCAAAGAAACACCACCTGCTTTTCTGTCTATAGAGACATCACTGACATTGGGCAGTCAGGACGTGACAATTTATGTGCTGTACCTGCCATAAATAAAGCTATCAGCATAGATGTGAGAGCTGAAGTCAGCAGTTCTGAAACTAAATACCTCTTTAAAAAACTACAATTAGAAGGAAAAGGATGTCAGAAGCCCAAACCCATATTAGCAGTAGCTTGTGGTCGCTTAGCAATATTCAGCTGAAGCAACTGGCTACACACTAGGGCTTGCCAAAGGTTGAATGGCATTTGGCGGGCGAGGGAGAAGGAGGTCCCAAGGACAGACCATAAAGCACGTCTGACCCCTTAAGGATACGTAGGGAGGGGAGAGCAGAAGAGGAGTCAAAGAGTTTTCTTCAGTCTTTGCTCTTGCGATATGCAGGCCAGACCCAGCTGCATCCCAAGCGCTTCCCTGAGGGTGAGGATTCTTGGTCCTCCCTGGAACAAGAGCATCACTACCAAGGCCAGGTGAGAGGAAGCAGGAACCATTAAGCCTGGCCTAATCTCTGCATACTCCATAAAGCTTCATTCACAAAACAGGCTTTTTACAAGTGCTTTGAAACAACCCACACCACCACCACCTCCGCAAGACTTTTTGGTGCTACCAGCTGGGGAATGCAACTGTTCAGCTCTTCCTTCATGAAGACACAGTATTTACATTTTCATGCAGCCAAAAAAACCCAAAAGTGCAACTGATGTTAGTGGCGGAAGAACTATGACCTTGATGATGAGTCTGAAGAGAAGCAAGTGTGTTTGAAAACTACTGTCCTATGTCCAGATTCACTGCTGAATCCATCACATATTACCTTGCTTCAAACATAAAGATTTTCCCCTCTCCAATTTGATGTCACTTTATCACTGCATTTTCTCCTCCTTTCACCTCACCTAAAGTGTTCAGCACAAAAACCTATTGCGCTGTTAGCACAAGGACCTCTGTTATGCAGGCTCTCCAATCACAGTACAGTTGCTAACATTTCTTTCAACCTAACAGGCTGTGACTGACATGTCATTCCACAATAGGTATCACAATGATCAAACCTCAAATAAAACAATGGAAGGAAGCCTTGGCACGCTTTGTATCAGACGATATCACATTTGTGATAACTAAAGATCATCTTTGGATTTAGTGGGCTATTAAACCAAACCTCACGCATTCTAATGGTATTCCCTCTTTTCTATCTGATATGTATACAACTCATATGATGGGAGACTACTTACGAAGCTTTTAAGCAGTCTGTAAGTGAACATAATTCTGTTGGTAATTCACCATTTATTATTCGTGGTCCATCTCTCTCTCAAATATGCAGAGCATTAGCAACAGTAATGGGAGCTTTAAGAAAGAGTGTGTTTATGTACAGCCCACTTTATTCTTAATAGGGTATTTACAGTATGTATGAACCAGAAAGACATCTTATAATTCCTTCACTCTGTTCAGCACTGGTGAGGCCAAACCAGAATTACTGCATCCAGTTGCAGCCCCAGCACCAACAAACCAGAAAGGAGGGTGGTCCACAGACGGCCACCACGTTCATTGGTGAGCTGGAACATGCGACATTCAGGGAGAGGCTGAGGGAGCTGGGATTGTTCATCCTGGAGAAGGCCAGGCCAAGGGGAAGGGGGTTTCATTGCAGTCTTCACTACCTAAAGCAGGGTTACAGAAAAGACAGAATCAGACTCTTCTCCAAAGGGCACAGCAGAAGGACAAGAGGCAATGGGCACAAGTCACAATAAGGGAAATTTGAAATCTACCCATCAGACCCTTCATTCATATTTCAGGAAAAGGATGAATTCACTGGCTTATTCTGACCACAATTTTCATGTCAGTCCTTTAGCTACTGCCACACTCTGCACAAGGATTTGTTCTGGACATGTATCAAGCACAAATTCAAACAAGCAAGCTATCTGTATAAGCAATGCATGGATGGTAGAAAGAGAATTTAAACTTAATGCACCCAATTTAGATTCAGACCTAATGCTAACTGAAAAAGAGTCCATTTGAGGACAAAGACATAATTCAGCACTTTGCAGTTGATGGTTACCAGTCTCCTCAGCTGCAAGTAAGAGGCAGATGAGGAGCTCCGGTAGTCCTATTTACTAACATTCTTTGAAACTTTTCCACAAGACTTCTCCATTGAAAACATGCTGTTTCACTGAAAGCAAAAGAGTTCATAAAATGGAATTGTTTTCCAGCTATCTCCATCACTGACTACTACTCAGATGCACAACCATCAATTCATCTACAGTTCTCAAAAGCACTTGTTTTGGTTTTGCACTACCCATTCTACAGCCCATGCAGGATATTTACTACTGACTGAGGTGGGAGGAGAGAGAGGCCAACAGCGAGCACTTTGAAAATCCTTCTTCACTTACTTCCAATCCACAGCTGGAAACAAATACTACAGACCCGAAGGGCTACTGATAGGGCAAAACACAGTCCTCCACTTACAAAGGAGGAGGAGGATAGTGCTAGTAACAAGTGGCAGATGACAAAAAGGAGTCAGAAACATCCAGGATCTATTCACTATAGCTGAGGAAGCTGAAAAGGGTATAGCCAACTGAGGAAGAACTTTAGGACAGCCATTGGGAGCGCAGTGAGAAGGAGGGTTACAATCTCCTCCTGGAACGAGGGGTGGGTAGCAGCCAACAATAAGGAGATCTAGAAAAAGAACTGGAAAGACCTGTCTTTCAGCTTCCTAGGAGGTAGTCAGTATCCTGAAGAGATATTACTTGACAACAGGAATAGAAGCAGGCAAAAACCTAAGTTTTGGAAAGGGGGTATTCATTTACGGTTACCACTACTCAAGGGAAAAAACTGGACTGAATACAAACTCTGCAGTGACTAAAAGCCTTTGAATAAACTATATATATATAAAACATATGCATGTATATGTGTATATATACACACACACTGTATGTATTGTATATAATAGGTATATATTTTATATATATAATATACATGATTTCAAAGTTGTGACAGACCTGGGGGATTACAATGTACCTAAAGGGGTTTGGCTTCTAGAAACCTTGTCCACTGAGCATCTCCTCAGCTGAAGAACTATCCAAATGAACAAGAGGGAGAACTCCAGCTGAAGCACAGTCTTGTAAAGGTCATAAGGATAACCAAGTAGCTTCTACTTTCAAGCAAGGTGAGCTAGGAATGGTACCATATGTGACAAGACTCTGAGACATCTATAAACACTGGAACATTCATTCTTGTAACTGCATGTGCTACATGCCATGCAGATTTGACTCTTAAGGGAAATGCATGGTCCGTAGCGCAAGCTAGTGCAATTCCTAATGATGCCTTTGCACAGAATTCAGCAGCGACACATGTGGTAGAAGGCATACATTGGAGATAAACTGAAGAGCGACACTCATGCAGCTTTACAGAAACAGGCAGGCAGACCTACATATTCATCTAATCACCCTTGCTATAGAGGGTGATATCACCAAAGAAGCAGCAGAGCCAGTGTACCACTGTGCTGTGTTTAGGAGGCTAATGTAGCAGGGCACCATTTAGAACAGATACTCTGAATTACGGCAGAAGTCAAAGTGTCCCTCATCTACCCTCAAGCTTAAAAAGGCAGACAGACAGCAAAACAAACCTTTATCTTCAAGTCCTGGGTGGTCTATTTCTTAGCCCTTGATGAGCTGTGAGTCTAAGCTGGCTAAAGGCATCTCTTGAGGCATAAAACTGTTCCTGAAACAGCTGCTAAGAAGTTCTTCAAAAGATGCACTGCTTCCAAAGGAATGCATAAAAAACCTAACAGAAATACTGCTGCACAGAGTAGGACAGATCTCACATAAATGAAGGAGTGCATGGCATAGTCCTCAAAGTTTTCTGTATGCAGACATGTTCCTTTCAGGATTGTATTCAACATAAGAAAATTATTCATATATAGCAATTCAAGCAGGCCCATTCCCACTAAAATGTGTGAAAGCTCTACAGCCAACTTCTCGTATGAGATACTGAGCTTTCTTTCACTATTTGTCCTTATTAAATATTTACTTCTCCAGAAAATTCTTAGGGCAGTGTGAAGAAGAGGAGACAATAGGTATTTAGCAGTAGTATCACATCTGCTAGAAGTACAAAAGCTACTCTTCCACAAATACCATGGGTCAGATTTTTGTGCTTAACGCTGAGGCTCTCTCTTCCACAGATTCTTCTTAAAATGCATCACTCAGCCTGTCTTATACTTTCTGCTCAGTTTTTGTGCTCACCAAATTTCATAAGCTCATATTTGCTTCTGCAGAGGTGAGCATTTTGGACACATCTGGGAGCTGATCATGTAAATGTACATATGAAAATTGCATCTGTATAAAGAAAAAAGAAGCGACATCTACAAATAAACTACTCTCTTGTAAGTGCAGTCTTTCAGCTACAGAACTGGAGGCTGAAAAAACTGGTACTAGATATCAAAAACTGACATGGACAAAAAAAATAGTAAAAGGTCAATGAACTGAAATTCACACTAAGTCTTTTACCAGTGCAAGCAGAAATTATATTTGAAATTGTAAATGACTATATAAAAAAATCAAAGATAGAATATACCAGTAGCCTTTTTGAGATTTCATGCAGCAAGAAAAGATGCTGAACCTATACATCTGGAAGAGCTGTATTTATTAGACTGTGGTTTCAGGTTGCTTATTAAAAGTGACCTGAAATAGTTCAATGGAAATGACTGTAGTGAAAAATAAATCAAGTGAATAATGGAGCACTGTCAATGTGATGGCAGAACACTTGCATTGTGCAGAATGTTTTACTTCTGTGCCACAAAATGTTTCTGGGATCATAAACTTCTTCACAAAACAGTGACTTTCCATTATCACCCGCTTGGCACAACTGCATCCAGGGTACGTCACTCATTTGCATCATTAAAGAAAATAAATTCCTCAGTCTTTTAAGAATCTTTCTTGGTGACACTGTTGTGTGTTCTGCATTTTGAAGGCTTTGTTTCACAACTTAGAAGGTAACATTTTCCCATTTTATATTCAGAAGTGTTACAGGATATAGATGGCAATCTGGAACTTCTTAGTGAGGACGTACATGCATTAGCGGTCTGTTTTACAGGATCTCAAGTCTGCAAAAGCATTTGTGAACACACATGTTCTTTCTTGAGATTGGAAACAGTATTGCTGGCTTCTGTTTTCCTTCTTCAGCATTAAAAAAAGAAAAAAAGCTCAAGACAAACAGGTGAAAGTCTTGCAGGTCTGGGTGCATTATCCTCTATATGCTGCAAAGCCAGTAAGAAAAGCCAAGAGTATAATAACCAGAACAAGCTGGAGATCCACGGAAAACCTGCCGTTGCTTCATAGACCCCCCAACTAAATGAAGACCTCTAATCAAAGGATCTTGCTTTCCAACATGCAGGAGTGACCACTCTAATCCCTTGGGGACACTTGCTATGCATGATGCATGATACCAAGGAGGGCCCCCATTGCTCAGCCACAGCTTGGAAGGGTCTGCGAGGTGGTACAACCTAAACTATGGCAGAGATAACTTCCTCAACCCCATGCAAGACGCGGCTCATCAGCAGACTGGAGCAGTCTGGTCAAAGATTGGTGCAGCAAGGCAGAGCTGGAGAGAGCTCTGTGCCTTAAGTGCCTGAGATACCACCAAGCTGAGGGGGGAGCACGAGGCTGAAGTTACCTGTGTGGATGCTCAACAGGTGACATACGACAAGCAGGAGATAAATAGCTGCAGACCTTTCTCCCCACGTCTCATGCTCTTGAATGTGGAAAATGAGGTACTTGCTTACTGTTGCAGGGTAACATCCGGATATTTTTGAGTAACTAAAAGCTTGTGTGGGCACAAGGCTCTGACTGCGAGTGTGGGACGGAGGAATCTCCTCTGTCACCAAATGCCTCAGCCTTGGGCCCAGGAGGGCTGGAGGCAGTGGGTGCTGCCTGCCAGCAGCTGCCCTCACAGAGCAGTGGGGAGAGGACACATGGACCACTACACTGAGTGTCAGCTGCCATAAACCAAGTGCCATAATAAAATTATTCTCCATTGCTCATCTGGAGGCCAGGCAAAAGGTAACAAGTCAAAGGTGGGTCTGTGAAGTGCACTGTGCCCTGAGACTGCTTTGATAAGGCAGTTAAACTCAACTCTTTCTTCAAGGCTGTTCCTCAGCAGATATTTTATTTCTCTTAGAGGGATTCTGGCACCATTCTTACTCGCTTTAATACTTCATTTTACAAGTAATTCAAATTAATTATTAGGGTTATACTCAAAGGCAGATGTTTCACAATGTGAGTAAAGTTAACAAAATGAAGCCCTAACAAAAACACTGAATAAATTAGAGCACAAGCACTGCCCTAGAAAAAACAGTCTCAGAACTAAGAGGAAAATTAACTCTAAACTTATATTATAAGAAAGAAATCTTCACATGAAGAGACAATACAAGCTGGGTTATCATATGAAAGTAACCTGATGGGAGGATGAGGAGTTAGAAAATTAGCTAAACTGGTCCCTTCTAATTAGAAGAGACTAGGCCTGGAGAGTCAGGTCACCCATCCTATTCAAGGCCTGGTATTCTGAAGAGAAAAGTTCTGCTTATACTGGTTAGAAAGAATAGAGTCTACATCCAGGATTTGTTGAAGCCCTTCTGGATTAATTGCTGCTCTCACTAATCTAATTTAGAGGTATAAACACAGAGCATAGATCAAAAAAATCTAGAGGATACGTGAAAAATGCCTTTCCAAAATCAAGTGGTAACAGAGAGAAGGAAAGGTTTAATTTAATTTCTGAATTAAAAGTAATCAGTTTAGTGTAGTAAAAAAAGCTCTTTTGATCTATTTTTTAATCTGAACCACTCACCAACATTAAGTTCTATACCAGTTCCTACATATCTCCACAGGCATTGCTGATTCAAAGCAAGGATTAATGACAAATCTGTGACAACCTAGATCTTTAACAATGGCAAGTTAGTGGATGGGAAAAGGGCAGGCACATGTGATAACTGAAATTACCTGTTCTCCAGATTTCCATGTTAGATTACTGGTTTCTCTTCTGGTCATATGGATAGCCTTTGTATGTACAGCATTGTACTAAATAACCTGTCCAGAAATGGTACACTGTAACATCAACGTTCTTCCTGAATTGTGGAGAAGAGATGCAGAGTGCTCACTACCAAAACAGAAGGGAGGAGGCCTGATATAGCACAATTCAGTACTACATCTACAGTACAAAATAGTGCAAAAAGACAGTACAATTTTATTCAGCCTTCTTCTGAAATAGTGAAGATACTTTAATAAACCTTATTAAATCCAAGCAATTGCACCAGTCCCAGCACTAAACTGTTGAAGACGAAGCAATTTTTCTGTGGAAAATTTATGGCCAGAGGAAATGTTCTAACCTTGGTATTTTTATAGCATCCATACATTTTTTAACAGAGGAGAGGGAAGTCCAAGATTTCAAAGACTTACTCAAAGTGTCCTCTAACTTGAAGAAGGAAATAGCCTGCATTGGGACACTTGCCATGGCTCCCAAAACACGTGATTACAATTAGGTACAACTGTTGCCACCAAGTCACATTAACCTAGTCAGCCAAAGTTCTCCTGATTAGACATGGAAAGTGTTTGTGAGGTCTGATTAGATTCATCCTACCCATTTTGGTTATAAAACAAGCCTTGATTGTTGTCCATGGCCCAGTACTCCTGTTTGTCGTTAGTCCTCTTCAAAGCAATATTGACAGAATAAACAGAAGAAAAATAAACCAGCTGCAAGAATGAAGTGGACAGTTAGCATAGCTCTCTTCAAAAGGGGCAATACGGTCATCGCATGCGGAAAGGCTGAAATCCTTGGCATCCTCCCCTCCTCCTTTCCACCCAAACAAGGTGCCTCGTGCCCCTAGGGCTCCCTGAGACGCCTCGCTCGGAACGGTGCAAGGACCTCCTGAGGGAGTGACCTGCCTCTCCATGCCAGGAGCAAAGCATGGCAGAAACACAATTGCACATAAAACCTTCACCAGTGTTTCCCTTCGACAAGCAGATTCATTCCCAGGCCTCAGAGGACTGACTTGAGTTTTGGGGGCTTTTTGCTATTGCAAAGCACTCTCATCACATTAGGCCTCCACGTGCCAACAATTACTACTTTTCAAAACTCAGTCTTTGCTAACTGACCTTTTATTTCACTTCTCTGCTCTACATGATGAACTCCTGTTGTCAAAGCCATCATACAAAGCCCCAAGGCTAAACAGCACAGAACAAGTGTTTCTCCAGCCCCTTCCATGGTCTGCAGAACTTGTTTCCTGAGCAACTTGTCGGCCCGTCACAGCGGCAGCGTTTCCCATTCTCATGGATTCTGCCCATTTGCTATTACTGTTCTAGCATACTGTAACCTGCAGGAAAATGTTCAAATGAACATCCCACCAGCTCGGCTCCTGAAATGAAAAGTGCAGGCAGTTCATGAGCTACTTTCCTAAGAATTTGTTACCAAATGCAGCATGATCTAAGAAAAAAATTAGCTGTTATTTTTGTTCCTCTAATTTAGAAAATGAGGGCACAATTTCCTCCAGAAAGCAGAAGCCATAGAATTAGTGATACTTTTTTCCTGGTATTTTGTTCACAGTTTAAACATACAATTTGGAGTCTCAATAACTGGTTGTTGAATGTTTATCACAGTTAAGCTCTGTTTTTATCTAGAGAAGTATCATTTCAGATATCACAGTTCACCAACAAATACTAAGAAGCATGTTAATGTGGGGAGGCATTTCTCTTTGGAACTACAATTCCAAAGCTGTTACTGGAAATGTCTTTTTCTCTGGAGCCTTCCACATAATTAACAATATAACACATTACTGTAGTTCATCCGCAGCTTCCATTTGCAAACAAAATGGTGTTAATCTCTCTCAAATCCCAATGTTGCTATCTTCTCAGCTTCCCCTCCTCCTCACTCTTCCTTCTTAATTCAGAGACACAAATGTAAAAGAAAATGTGCGAAGACACTTTCTGAAGAGACATAAAATGGAGAACAGTCTGCTATGTTCCTCACTCAAAAAAGCCTATGTACCTTTCAGATGCTCCGTTCCATATGCTTATTTTGTTAATAATTTTTGAAACTCACACTGATAGCAGACGCTCACGCTGTAATACTCCTTCCTCAGTTTAACGGCTTCCCCCCACCAAAGATTCGCTCCTCTGAACAATCCTAGAACAACTCCAAACACTTAGAAGATAAGAGTACTCACTGTGCTAGCTGTCGTTCTCCTGCTGAAACTGTACAAGTGTCTCTCCAAAAACATGAGGCTGTTTTTAGACTCCATACTGCCTGAAGTTTTGCATCTTCCCCCTCATCACATCCCATTTAGCGATGAGGCATATATACTCATGCTTCTGAACCCCTACACTATCTCTCATGAGATCAAGCCTTTAAAAGGTCTCTATCAAAAGAGCATGTCTCTGTGTCTCCTTTCAAGGCTTTGCCCAAAAATATATGGAAGGTCAACATGGATAACAGAAAATCAGAACTAGGTCTTACTCTGCATAGATTTTGTTTAGTTGTCTAGACTGGCTAATTTTCTGATGGAACAGTTTGGGATGGCATGGAAAGGAATGAAACTGGAGCCATCTATCAGCTCAGCTCCTGCATTATTTGTAATTCTTTCCTGTTGGAAATTTCAACACCTTTTTTCATACACAGTGAATTCTGGTATAAATACAAAGTTACAGCCTTTCCAATCAGCTTACCAGGATCTCATCAACAGAGGTTGAAAGTCTTGCTTTTCAGCAACAGAGCTTTTCCTCTCATGAGGACAATAGAATTAAGTACTTTTCCCCTAGGTTCATCCCTCTTTTGACACCACTTTTACCTTCCTTTTAAACCTCAGATCCACTTCATCTGCACTGAATAATGACATGAGCTTTGGAACATACTGAGTGTATCAGTATTTATTTGCTGTTGGGTAAGAGTTCTTTTGACTCAATAGATTGGAACCAGTTCCTGGTAAGACATCTGAACAAATATCCCCATTTTGGGAGAGTTTAATGTCAAATGTTAATTATGTCTCACCTTTGATGGGCTCCTGGTTTTCTAAGTCTAAATTGCTGGACTGCCTCATTTGTTATACGTACAATTAAATAATTGGCTGCGATTTATACACCAAATGCCTCACATTAGATGGAAGCTGAAATTGTCAGTCCCGCTTTTCTTGATTTATGAAATATTGACATTGGAAAGATGTAACAAGAAAACTGAGATTTCAGGAAATGTCCTTCATTGCAGAGAATATAATACCTGCTGTTATCTCTGTTCTCCAGTTCTCCCACTGGGTATAGTACAGGAACAAATGCATTCATTCCTACCATGACCAAGACAAGTCTACATAAAGGTCTGGCTTGGAAATCCCTACATTTTAGTGGTTTAAATCAAATGGAGCCAAGACGTATAATTACACTGGGGGACAGAGAGGCTGTGCAATACAAAATCTGAATTAACTTTTTTTAAAATATGCTTTGATCCACCTCCAATCTTGCATTTTTTCCCTAAGTTTTAGGCAACAAAATTCTAAAAAAAAGGACAGAAATGAGACACAAAAATAAATAAATACATGACCATTTCATTTCAGAATGCATGCTTAGGAAACTTACAGTTAGAATATCAGAACATTTACAGCAAGAAATGATCAAGTAATTAAATATATTTAAAATGTTCCTCTTTTTGAACAAGTATATCTCTGAATCTTATCCTTCAGTATTCCCAGAGTATAAATTTTTTTATTTAATTCTAAGCCATCAAACTTCAAGTTCTAGGTTTTCTACAAATTTAAAGAACAACCAACCTTTAAGATCACTAGGGTGTGAATTTTTAATTGCTATTTTTGGAAGTCAGAATCAAGAGGCAGATATGGCAGGCATCACTCAGTGTGAACTTGCAAAATAGGTCCGCTGGGTAAATTTGTTCAGCTTTCTTTTACACCCTTTAGACACTTTACCAATTACTGCTTCTCTCTAAAGGGGGCTCCAAATTTTTTTGTTCACTCCTTTATATGACATAATTTAACTCTTTACAAAGGCTGGCTTGTTAACCAGTCACTTAATTAATGCAGTAGATAAACAGTTGAATGCTTTATGATTTCCATTCAAGACAGCTAGATTTCTGTAATAAGATTCAATTTCCATGCATGAATTGTTATAGTTCACTCAAAACAAGACATTGTCTCTACTTAAATGTGAATATGGCAAGTAGTTTAATATTTGGAGTAATTTTAATAATCAGTAAAGTTTAGTGAATTAATATTTATTTCTTTTACTTTCAAAAATTGCTAGAAAAGGAAACTTCCAAAACAATAAACTGACTCTATTGGAAAATCTGTTTCTGAAACACAGCATCCCATTTATTCTGTTTTACTTTTAAACACTACTTCCAGCTACATATAGTAGTGAGAATCTGGAACTAAAGAGGGTACATAAAAGTGAGTTAATCCATTAATAAAAAGAACTGCATGGGGAGTGTGTACACTCTCTTCAAAAAGAAGAAATAAAACTACCAGATTCATAGCAGCAAAAGCTAGCTTCTTTGTCCCAGTAAGTCCTCTTCCATGTTCAGGTGAACAGCTTACAGCCACATCAATAAAAGGGTGTTTCCAATCATAAGTGGGAGAGAGATTTGATTTATTATTCAGTTCAATTCCTTTCACAACTCCAGCTTTCCAGCAAACAAATTAAAGTTCAAGGGGAAAGGAAAGAAAAAATTCCTCCAACCCTCACATGCTCATCTTCTTAAGCTGTTTTAAGCTCTCCTGAAGTAAACGGCAAGCACTTTTAGTGACAGTTTCTGAGTAATGACGGGAAAGAGTGAGGGGGTGGCTGAAAGCACCACTGCCTCATTAATGTAAACTCTCTCTTACATTGCTCAGGAGAACAAGTGTTCAGTCGCTGCTTATGAAGCAACTTTGACAATAGTGAGAGGAGCTTTTTGCTTGGTGTTTGCTTAAGTGAGAGCCTATCTGTTTTAGAAGCAAAAAGAAAAGAAAAAACAGAAGCAATCCACAGTCTTAATAAACAAATTGGAGAATGACTGCCTTCTCTGGAGACTTCATTATCATGAGGTTCCACTGCACTCCAGTGCTTCTGAGCAGGCATTTAAAGAGAACATAGGAATGGTGGTGTAGAATTTCTCATATTTGAGGTTTCCAAGAAGAAAAACAAAAGAGACATATTAAAGAACCCCTATCCCTGCTGAAGGACTTTTCTTTAAAACCTCAACATCATATCATTATAAATGATGCCTACTTACAAGAAAGCAATAGGATTAGCTTTTCATTTTTGAACACTGAACAAATATAATATGCTAACACTGAAGTGAACCCCTTGCATATTTATAAAACCATATTGTGCCTTGGAGAAAGCTTTTCTTAGGTCAACAAAAGCTGCAGCTAACTGAATCAGACTGGAAGGATGCAGGCAGGATGCTTATAAATGATTTTACATAACTGATTTTTTATGAATTTGCAATCATATTTAAAACAGATTATACCAGCATGGTTTTTTTTAAGACAGGGATGGCCAACCACTATGCTATTGCAAGCATCTATTTATCATTTATTATTAAAAGTACTGTCATTGGCCATGTTTTAGTCTGGGAAATAAGGACCCCTCTTCCCTGTCATTTCATGCACAGCTGGCAACAAGAACCTAACAGCAACTTTTCAGAGGCTCAGCTTTGAACTTAGGGTCATAGGATAATTCAGGCTGGAAGGCAGCTCAGGAGGTCTCTGGTGCAGTCCCTGCTCAAGCCAGTTCAGCTGCGCAGTCAGACCCAGCTGCTCAGGGCTGTGTCTGGTCCAGTCTGGAAAACCTTCAAGGATGGAGCTGGAAAAACCTCTCAGGGCAACTGGTTCCACTGTCAGCCTGTCCTCGTGGGGAAAAGGTCTGTCCATACATCCTGTCCAAACTCCTTTTGTTTTAGCTTATGCCCACTGTTTCTCATTCTCCCGCCTTGCTCCGCTGAGAAGAGCGCGGCTCCATTTCCTAGACCACCTCCCTGTAGGTACAGGAAGGCCCCCTACAGCTGTCTCTCCCCACAACTGACCCAGCCCCGGTCCCTCAGCCTCCCCACGTGGAGCCAGGGCTCCAGCCCTTGATCTTGATACTCCAGAAAACTGTTTCTTCCCTGGAGGAATGTGCATTTTATTTTACAGGGAAACAGATAAAAGGTGCATCTAACTGACACCCCTTGTGAACTCCACAGCATCATCTGGGCTCGTTGCTTCAGGGATGGAGCTGCACTCCTGTATCCCAGCACGGCTCTTCTGCAGGGAGGAGTATAGCTAAATCAGTGTGTCATCTCATCTTCCAATTGGACAAAACTTTACAGATTATAAAGTGGGTTGACTAGATTAACCTCTAGACTCTGTGTGACTTAAACACAGCTTCTTGAGATTTTTTTCTTTCTTTCTTTTCCATCTGAAAACAAAAATAATGTGCTAAAATAGGACTTTATTCACCTGAAAGTTTTTTAAATGTTTGAACCTTTCAATACAATAGGTGCAATTTAGTTAGTAATCACCTCTGATTTCTTCAAGTGGGATTAATTTGGACAAAGGATGATAAGGTATTGAGCAAGGCCTAATGAAGAACCAAAGGAGATTCAGGAACTTACTCCCCTGTTCAGCTCAGGGGACAACACGTCTCCTAGTATCAAGATCTCCAAGGGTCTTTTTTTTGGACATGTTTCACTCCAGCTTGTAATATTACAACTTTGATTTTGCACCTGCATTTAACTCAAACTTAATTGGGGATGAGGGAAAAAAGTAGTTAATTCACATAATTAATTTGTTCCATCAATTAATTTCATACATCAAAACAGCTTTCAAAATCAAAGGCAAACTAACAGATAGAGGAAGAAAAAACTCAAATACAACTAACAAAAAATAAACCATTCAGATCTTCAAACACAGAAGTTAATGAACAGCAAACAACACCTGTATCATGGATGCTCAAATCTTGCTCTGTTTCTTTCATCACATATATCTTTCATCCTCTGTAATATCACCCCATTTAATCTCTACAAGATCTGGCAACAGAAGCACAGGGCTATGTTCTGTTCCTCAATTCCAGAGTGGTTTCCCTAAAAATGGAACAGTTTATAAAGCCAGTCCTCCAGATTTTTATTCTTACAGAAGCTGAAAAGCTCCAGCGCTCCCACTGAATCCTGGCTTTAAATTAAACTGAAGAACCATATGATTGCTTAATGTCTTGTCGTACCATCTGCCAAATCTAACACAGCTATTCACAGCTGGCTAAGCCCTGAGAAGTATAGAGATATGCTTCAGGTTTTAGGCACACTTGGTACCACAGGGGGAATTCTAGCTACATTTTAAAATACTATTTTCAAAACCGTCTGTCCACTCGGAGAGAATTTTTAGATATTTTCCTTTCTTCTGCTTCCTTTATTCCTCATATCAACCCAAAACCTACCCACAACAGACAAAAGAGACCTTCATAGCTCTCCATATACTTACAGGCCAAATCTTACCAAAACTGTTTAACAGAAACACTCCTATGGACTGCGATTCAGCTTTGTAGTTACAAATTGCTTATGAACAAAGCATACCACATATTGCCCAAGAATTAAAGCTGTTGTTAATGGGACAGAGGGAGGGCATATACTCACCTTAATGATAAGGTTTATGGCATCACACAGTTGTAAGTCACAGAGCACTTTCATTAGTTAGTAAGAAATATGTGACAGTGGCAAGAACTTCAGATTCTGTCTGAGCAGATACTCTGTAATGAAGAAATCCTAAATACCAAGGGTGAGGTTCTCAGAGTCACACAAAAACCACATGACTCAAAACTATGCGAAAGCGAATTTAAGGGAGGTATCAAGCCTGAGCAAAAGGGAACACTTCATCCAGTTGGAGTGTGCAGTCGCATGGATTTTATTAACACCTGTCTGGTATCTCAGTCTCAGCTTCAGTCACTACACTTCACACAGAATCATGAGATACCACACTTCAGTTATTTTCTGCAGTATATATGTATATACTCTCATCCACGCAGATTCCAAGTAAATACTCCCTATGACAACTCCAAGTGGTTTCCTACTCAGCATATATTATGTCATGGCAAAAATTTACATGCTTTAATGTAATATTGTCCTGAAGGAACAGTAGAGAGAACTAATACTATGTAAGGTTCTGGATGCACAAACTGAAGCTTCCTTCCTGGTCTTCCTCATTTTCATTTTTGTTAGTTCCTTTTCTTTTAAGACTTATCCCACAGGCACTGCTAAAAGTTTTGAATTCATAATTAACAAAAAATACTGTGAAGAGCATCTTAATGCTCTACCCTTTAACAATTCAGTCTGCTCCATCCAGAGACCTGATGCCATTTGGTTTTGCCTTGTAAAAATGCTTTTTGCTCACATACTCTAGCGATGTTCATTTTAATGCTTGTTTCTAGTGACTTGCTAGCTTCTCTTTAAACAAACATAGTTGCATTACGTTAAGTCAGTCCAAGCTTGATTCCAAACCAGGGATTTTGACTCAAGAGGGGGCTGCCTTCACTCAAAAGGGGTTGAATGCAGCATTTCTTCTGAGGGCATTTCTACAACTCTGCAGTTGCACTGCTAAACATATTTTCAGGTTACTCGGGAGCCTGTTGACAAATCTGTGGTTTCCTCACAGAATTCTGTCAAATGGTTTTCAAAGGTAATTAAAAAAGGCTAATAAAAGGTGGTTCAGCCTATTTGCCTATGAAGACTAGAAAGCAGCATAAATTACTCATCTGTTTTACATCAGCAGGTGTTTAGATTTGCAAACATAAACAGTATTGTGTACTGCAAACCCACTTCACCTTCCTCTTTCCATGGAATACATGGGCAGGAAGGGAAAAGGTGATGCCTTAGCCAATAGAGGGAAAAAATAGTGTGTTGCTAACATTAGGTATGCTGCAAATACTGCTAATCTGGATTAAAAAAGAAACAAAGAAGGAAGCACTCCCTGATATGTAATTGCTTCCCTGGGATTCCCCTAGGAACAGCATAGCAAAATGATAGACTTTTATTAATTAAGAACTGTGTTCTTGCAGCACGACCTAGCACAGAATTACCAGTATCTCTGAGGTCAGCAAGGAAAAAGTTTGCACTACATATTAAAGAAAGCACATGGTAAAAAAGCTTCTGCTGTATATATTCAGCACTTATAATGCTATGGCAAGCTAGCTGGCACTATCCTACCCAGATACCTCCTGCCTAAATGCCTTAGCCAGGGTGCCTCTGACACAGCTCCACATGCAAAGATTGCCCTAGGGGTACACGCTCTCCCACGCACAGTGGAAATTTCACCGATTTGGTAGAATCGTCTCCCTTTGCTGATACTATTTTTGTAGGCAGATGTGCTGCTTTGGCTGCAGCTGAGCCAAGTTAAAGGCTATTGCTCTCAACCTGGCTGCTCACTTTCACATCCAAACCCTCTCTTCTGGCCCTCTCTACTGCCCTCAGCCTGTTTTCCTTTCTCTGCCAGATGTTACTGTCCTTCTCAGACTTGCCAACATAACTGCATGTGTTTTCACACCCTACCAGGTTGTCAAAATGATTCAAGTTAAGTGCTTTTACTGGCAGGGATTTTTAAGATCCTTTGGATCCATTTTGACTGAAGCAGACTGGGTAGCACCTACATATGCTGCTGTCCATGCATTTTGGAGAGCACAGTAACTTCGGGCGATGGGAGGAGGGTGAAAAACAGCTGTGGGAAGTAACTGCTTACACCAGCTGAGAGGCAACCAGAACAGTATGTCTGGTCACAGCTTAAAAGGTGAATGGAGAGCACTGTACGGCTCAACAGGACAACTGCTAGAAGCTCCAGCTCCTTGTAAAGGAGAAAGAAGGTGGTACATCTCCATCTAAGTGCAAGAAGATGAAGCAAGGCAAGATACTACATGAGCATATGTTCTTGTTCCCAGAGAAAAAGACATATTTATGGGCCTCATTCCTCCTCTTGCTAGTATAAACCAGGAGGATAAAGTTAAATTTAATCACTATACAAGCACGACTGGTATTTAGTGCAGAATGCTGATTTTAATATTTAAACCATTTCTAAAACATGTAAARGAGAGCTTAACACAACTTTAATGCAGATAAATAAAAAGAAATTAACATTAACCACTAACCACTTCAGTAAATTGGTTTAATAGATATAGGTATGTTCATGCCCAGCCAGTAATCAGCTGATATGATTTCTACAACAGGAGAAAACTAGGAAGTCAGTTTACTATACTATTAAAGTGATCTAAAAATATTTTAAAAATCCCCCCAAACCCCAAAGCCATTATCTAGGGAAGTACTGAAAGAGAAGAGAAAGGGAAGTACTGTGTTGGTATTGATGTTCAAAAGACAAGGAAAGAGTAAGAAAAGACAATTGCCCATAAATATAGAGCTTAACCTTAGTTATGTAACAGAACAAATACCAAGAACAACAATCACTGTTTAAAAGACAATAAAACTAACATGTATTTATAAAGGCTAGATAAACTCAAAATGCCTTTCCTATTTCCCCTTTGTTGTCTTTCCCCTATGCCAACACACAGAGTGTTAAGGCATTATTTTGTGAAGAGAAAGCAGAAGAGGAAGTTTGGGAGGCAGCTGTAACTAGAAGAAACAGTAGTGACAGCTGAAAACAAATTAGAGGCAAATCACAAACTTGTAAATAATATGGAGAAGTTCATTGTAGAAGAATGTAAATTTTACAGAGACCCCACTAATCAAGTGTTTATGCCGTCTTCTGCAAAAAAAAAAAAAAAAAAAAAAAAAAGCTACTGCAGGTGTCAGCTATCAACCCAGTATCTCAAAGTATTGAATTATGGGCTAGGAAAGCAACAGGTCAGCTTGTGCAGCTGAGGAACAACAGTACTTATATAATATCTCATTACCAGAAACACCTCTGCCAAATTAGAGTTTATTCTGAGCTGACTCTGGGGGAGAAGAGCCATGATCAAAACCTCCAAGACTGCACTCCCAAGGAGCAGAGAAATTGAAAAATATAATCACCAACCTTGTGAGTAGCAGAAGCTATGAAGCTTGGCATCCTATGGAGCACCCACATGAGTTTTCTGATGTCTAATAAGCTGAATGCTTGCTACGGCTCTTCCCTCAGTGGGGACATCAACAGCATCTCTCTCATCTCCTTGGTCACCAGTAGTCGTGAGGTTTGTACAAATTTCAGAGCTTTGCAATCTCTGCTCTTCTATTTAAATTGGCTAAAATTGATTCCCGGGGTAAAAACTTAAAAAGGAGGGGAACTATCAGACAGACAGTATGATTATTTAAGCTTCATCTCCGTAGGAAACCAGGTCAAGGAAGAAGAGTGAGGAAAGAGGGGAAGAAATGACATACAGAAATCTCAAATGGAAGAGATTTCTAAAAGCAGAATTATTGTTAAGTCAAATACAAAAGACATTGTTTCATGTGTGGAAAGCCAGATTTTGCAGCTTTTCACAAACAGATCATTCCTGACCTTCTAGGATTTTTACTAAGCCATATTCTTAGGTAGTAATGAAAATCTGGATGATCTCCATGTCCCTGTAAAAATCTAAATGCCAGAATCTTCATTCATTTCTGCACAGATGCTTGTCTGTTCAAATACTTGTACAAAAATAAAACCAGCCCCTCTTTTCTGGCACTTCTCCCCTTCCAGTGCAGGTAGCCAAGCAAAGAACAAAACAATCCTATGGGTCTGAATGACCAGACCAGATGCCAAACAGTGGAATAAATCAAGTCAGCAGCAACCAGACTGATTTTTACAGTCTCCAGGGCATGTCTGATACTCTTTTGTGCTGCCTTGTTCCCCAGAATGCCACAGTTTTGTTACGTATCTTCTGAAGATAAGTCACAGCCTGAGATAATTCAAGTATGAGTTGAGTCAACATGATACAGTGATAATTGCTGGCATTTGACAAATCCGAAATAATATACTAATAAGCCATTTCACTTTACACTAACTGTATTGCTCAATTTTAAATCCTCAGTTGTTTCACTGCTCACAAAACTGCTTAGGTAAAGAGAATAAGGAACGTCTTAGGAAGACTTTGTAGTGAGTGAAGACTCTTTGGCTGCCAAGACATGGAGAGAACACAGAAATTTCCCTGATTTTCACCCCAAAGCCAGTCAAGAGGAAGCCATGTCCAGAGATAGGTCCTGAAGCATCTTCAACAGAAAGACAAACCAATAAAGTCCAGCAGAAAGCCCTTTAGGTGTTAAGGGAATGTACAGTCTCCCATGAGAGTGATCTGTGAGTTTATGGATATAAGAAAAGTACACATAGAATTCCTCACTGATTTTCTCCTCAGGATTAAAAAAAAAAAAATCAAAGAAAACAGGTGGGTTCTGAGTGATTTGTTAATGACACTCACTATACTAACAGAAAATACAACTTGGACAGATAGACAAATGGACACAAGGGAACAATTTTTGCACTCCCCAGCAGATTGACAACATGACCTGACTAAGTTTTTCTATCTCTCTGTTTTACAATTTGCATCAGTATTTTAAATTTGTCATGATTTTTTGAAGTTCATTTATATTTTTATAGCATACTGGTGCATGTTATGCTTCATTGCTTGAATTTGTTAGTGTTGTGACATGTCTAAGCTGAAATAAAGTGGACTAGTCCACTGGGTATATACCCTGGTTCAACAGGGTGCATTTCCAAACCAATCTATAGAACTAAACCTTCCTTCTTATGGTACAGTAAAGTCATTGCTTTTAGAAGTTCTTTGGATATTTCTGGGGAAGTTTCAGTTTATTTTACTTTCATATAAGCAGTTTTTATCAACCATAGTGCAACACTTCATGAACAGCATAGTACAGACATTCAAGTGAATTGGCTCACTTTTTCACAAGGAATATTATCAACTGAAACAACAACAACAAAAAAATCTTCATCCTTAAGACATCTTCAGTGAAGAAAGATAAACAATGAAAATCCTGATCTTTACTTTAGCTGTTTTCAGGGTCTCTGATCTGTTTAAATGTTTCATCCAAACTGCTTTTTACTAGCTACAAAAGGCGATGAAATTATATTGGGTAAATCAGCATGCCCTGAATATTTTCACATTCATAATTCCTGAATTAAACCTACCACGAAAGGCGGCTAGGATTTTCTTGGAATGACTAAGGTCTCATTATTTTTCAGAATCCAAACCTTTAAGAATTGGGTGTATCTCTACCAACGAGGCAAACAGCATGCTGTAGATCACTTTGTCTATCATTTCAGGAGTATTTTGAATACTGTTTCACTTCTTCCTTCTATAAAAAGCACTTGCCTGCTTTTCCAAGTCCACAAGAAACTTTTAACAAATGCAGAGGAGTATCCATCATAACCAAATTAGGAAAAGACTGTCTTACTACTAACATTTTGTTGCCATCAGAAAGAAAAATTTCTATCATCTTGTGAGTGATTGAAATATAAGAACACCCCTTGCAATCATGGCAAGATGAAACTCAATAATGTATTTCAACTGATTTTCCAGGACCATCTTTTGCATCAACAAACTACATGTTAGTTCATTCATTATACTGTCCATGCAACTTTAATTCTGGACTTCAAGCACGTAAGTTATTTTTCAGAAATTTATTTTAATGTTACTAAGCCGTACTACTATGTAAATAAAGCAGACATTTTTACTCTCTAGTTTTCTATGTTCTTGTACCTGATTGACAATAGAAACATAATTTGAGAAAGGAGACAGATAAAAATTGCAGCTGGAGCACTTCTGAGTGCTTTCCTCCGTAAATGAAAAACTCGTGCTAGTTTTCTTCCTGAAGAGACGTAATCCATTTATGACGCCTACTATCATTTTCTCTGAGCACTTCTTAAACTTTAACATATTTACCTGATCAATTAATTGCACTGTAGTATCAAGGAAAGTGGGGCGCAGAGATTACGTGACCTATCCGTGGCTATACAGAACCGTTGGGACGCAGCAGAGCATCAGACCTGAAGTCCCCAGGAGCACCCCCGATCGCCACCTCGCCTTTCCTCTCCTGTAGCCTCTTCCTGCCCCAGGAACGTCTCATGCCGTGAACGTACCTGCCAGGAGCCGCCAACCGAAGGGACGCCCGAAGCACAGCACAGCGGCGCCGCCTCTCGCACCCCGACCTGCCGGGCTGCAAATTTACTTTTCTTGCCGGGCTGAGCAAACCCCGGCTCCCACGCGCCGAGCCCCGGCCCCCGCGCGG
>NW_020449341.1:214806-275549 GCF_003343035.1 Apteryx rowi | reverse complement strand
CCCCCCCCCCGGCCTCAGCTTCATCAGCAAAATAACACAGGACATCCTCCTGCCTGATCCAAAGAGCGTCTGGCAAATCCTACTGTGAAAACAATGCAAAAAAGTTGGCACCTGGACGTAGCCATAGATGACCCCTGTTGGCTATGAGCTTTGCTATACTGCACGGTGCAGCTGCACAGGTCGGCCATAAAAAACTTACGGCCTCCGGGACACGCTTTACACAGGAACTTGAAAAATCCCGTCTGGGCCTCAAATCAGCAGGCATTTTATTTTTCTCCTAAAATGATGCCCTATGAGGAATATAGGAAATTCTGTGCCTAATTATTGTATTTCAGTGAAAACACAAAAGTTAAGGTCTGGCATCTCAGAATAGACTGAGGCACAATCACGTTCTGTACAAGCAGATGTGTATGGCTGTATTATACTTAACAGGCTTTTAAAACTTTCTTTGAGATATAGAAATGTGAGGCACTGATTTTTTTCATAGTTTTTTTTATGTTGCATCAACAGGACTCCAGACTATTTGCTTTGAAATCCCTTCAGCCGGTGTTGAATATCTCACTACAACTGATACAGATTTATCTGAGACATCCTGCCATTTACCTAGATCCAGTTATATCCAAATGATAAAGGAACACTCACAGCTGTTTTCTATTTATACCAGATATTCTGAGAACTGGACAGATTCAGCTAAAGCTGGGTATCATATTTGGACTTTTCAGTGTTTACAAAATAGGTTAAAGTCTTTATTTAGGATAATAAATAAAGGGAGAGGGAGGATTATAATTTTATTCTATTTTGAAACAAAAGTTTGGGTTCCCAAGCCTAAAATCCTTTGCTTTCACTTTTTACATTTTTCTGGAATCACCTAGAATTCTTAGGGTCTATTGTCAAGACTATTTGAGCCATATTATTACAGTATTACAGTTCACTATGGAAACATTAAACAGCTAATAACTCAGATGATGGTTTAGAGTGGTTGATTATCTTGCATTTTTATTAGACTTTTCCAAATGAGCTCTTAAAGTAGAAGAGCTCTCGTCTGAAGTCATGCTACATGTCTCTAAAATATTTCTTCTTAGAATATGGTTTATTGTGTCTCCTTGTTTAATATTTACTCTCTTTGTCATTTATTTTGTCATAATTTGGTCATATGGTTTGATTTCTCAAAAAAACTTATGACTTCTGTTTTTCATCTAATGATAGAAACAAATGGCAAATGTCTTCCATTATCTGGATTATCAAACAGTTTATTCAGAAGAGTGAACCTGCAATCATTCTCAAATGACGGTAACATTTGCAGTATAGATTTAGGTTCTTCAGCTCATTTTCCCTCCTGAAACTGGAATTCAGCATGCTGTTTACTTACAGTGCATGATTTCTGTGAGGACATATCAGGAGAGAGAAGAATATGCTCAAACACTGTATATATCCCCACTACAGATATAGTGCCAAAACATAGTCCTGAACTCAGTGTACTAATAATATTAGAAGGCCTTGACATCTTTGTAGCCCATCTGGGTATTTGCTGAGGAAAAGCCAACCTACATACTGCTTCAGACTGATGTAGTGGCAGTATGTTTTCCAAGGTAGTACAGGACATAGCTCACCTCCTGCCTCCTGCAGCCAGCACCTGCTATGTGCAGACTAGATTTAAAGTGTATTTTTTGGTATAAAGCACTTGGTCATCTCTTCTGAATCAGACCCAACACAAATGCCTGGGAGAATCATGATGCCAGTAAGTGAGATGCTTACTCTAGAGCAAGAAGTTCTCCTTAATGGATGTGTATGTTCTCACCGCTGTCCCAAGAGAAAAATCTTTTCCATAGAGGAGCACATCCATGATACTCAGTAGTGGAAGGTTATTTTCAAAACAGCTGGGATCAACTTATTTTCTGCAGTAGGCATGCCTTGACCGAAACATGGAGCATTCCACTTAGAGCCGCAACAGCTATTCTTTTCCATTTCTTTATTATACACGGTTATTTCTTTGATTTATTTTCAGTTTATTTCCCTCCTTGTTGCAAAATCAATGTCACTTGAAAAACAGATTTTATTGCTCACTGGGTAACTTCTGATGCTGTAAGTTTGAGCAGTTTCTGTATTTTTAGACATCTGGAGGATTAGGAAAAAATTGTAATGTAATAATATTCACGTCAAGCCTTTCTTTATTTATATTATAGTGCACATATTGTTGGATCTTTCTGGTGGAAAACAATGAAAGATTAAATCCCAAAGAAGCTTCTAATGCAATTGATTATTATCATAAGAAACAACCCAGTGAGGAAAGTACCCTAGATGACTACTTTTAAATTCTACTTGATAAACTTAAGAAAAAGGTTGTGTTTTAGTGTGGCTTGTAGAAGCAGGGGAATGGATTCAGTGGCCCTGATCCCTGCTAGTCCTGTGACCTTAACTTGTCCATCTGACATCTAAAATTTCTAAGATAAGCCTGCTCAGAAGGTTATAAACCAGCAGAAGTGTGTTCACACTATGTGCAGGCAAGTGTTAGGATTATTTTGCTGCCCACCCTCAGTGTTTCCCTGCTGGGACAGGCACGTGCTGATGGCAGTCAGAGGAGAGGATGGGGTACACACCTTGGAGCGATGGGACAGGGAGGCAAAACCACCTTCGAGCTCATGAGCCGTGAGATCTGACTGGCCCTACAGCAAACCTCCCTGAAAATGGCCCATCTGTACACTGTGTACACTGAGCTGGGTTTTCCTAGAACCTGAACAGCCATAGTACTGCACACCACAATATATCAAAAACACCTCCTGTCTTTTAAATTGAATGTAGAGTCTTGCCTCAGTAAAGGCTTCTGAACTCTTTCTCTACTTCTCAAGAGCTGGCTTTAAAAAGCTGACATTTTGCCCTTGCTAAAAGCATCACCTTAAAGGGTCAGAATAAATGAATATATCTTATCAAAAAAAGATTCTTGGAGGACTACAAAAAAGCTGACACAGTTAAATAGCAGAATAGAAGAAGTTACTTGAAGTTTAAAAAGGCATTTTTCAAAAAGTGGAAGTTGTGTCCAAACAAGGGAGCTCAAATAGAGCATAAACCCAGACAAAGCAAATTTAAAACTATAAACAAAGATTTTGAGGAATAGCTTGCTATAGGCAAGTATAAAAATTACTAATAAAATCTGTTATTAAACAATAAGAACCAGGAAGCTTTGTAGAGCTGGTAGATGATCAAGGTGTAAAAGGATCATAAAACAGGTCACGAAAGAGAAGCTCACTAAAGTCTTTGTTGCACTGTTCACTACCAAGGAGCTCGGAGACATTTATACACACTCTTTCTTTACAAAGGTCTGAAGCATCATCTCACATTGAATGGCTGGAAGAAAAAAATTAGCTTGAATAAATAAAATGAATAATAAAATCAACAGGCATAAATCATAATTCATCCCATAAATCATATGCACCCAGAAGTTCCTAAGGAAGTGAGATATTAAATAACTGATCTAAGTTTACACTGAAGTGTAAACTTTTCATATAAATAGGTTTTGAATGCAGAGAAAAGGAAGGTAGCAAAGTCTGAAAAGGGCTCCAGAGGGTATTTGTATTTGAGGAAATTTATGTAAAAATATCCTAAAGAATATTATTAGTTGGTATGTGGATAAATATGAACTAATAGAGAAGTATCAATCTAGCGTTTGTGGAAGGAAACCATGCCTCACAGTCTGCTGGAGTTCTCTGAAAGATTCATCAAGCTCCTTCATATATAAATGATCCGGTCAACATGGTGTCTTTTTAAATATCCTTAATGCTTCTGGCAAGGTCTTTTAGGAAAGACTGACAAAGAAACTTAACTATCTTAAAATGAGAAAGATTAATAACTACTTAAAAGGCCCATCAAGGGATATTAAACAAAATGGTCCAGATGCAATTTCTGTCTCACAACACAGAAAAAGGGGCACTGAGTGAAATTTTCTGACAGTGGGTCTGGAACACAAAAAAGGAAGCACTTTTCCATGCAGCACATTATTAAACAGCATGTTACCCACAGTCAAGGAATGATGTAGAGACCAAAGTCATAAACTAGTACAAAATGCAAATTTA
Organism: Apteryx rowi; assembly: GCF_003343035.1. Lineage (NCBI taxonomy): Eukaryota > Metazoa > Chordata > Aves > Apterygiformes > Apterygidae > Apteryx > Apteryx rowi. Next base: position 271,482 of record NW_020449341.1, on the reverse strand, counting down.
TGGAAGAAAAATCCATCAGGTGCAATTAAACACAAAAATACAGATTTCCAATTCTGCATAAGTGTTAGGCCTCTAATATATGACCAAAAGCAACAAAATTGGTAATACGCTACAGAAACAGAAAAGAAAGTTGAAGTGTATCACCAGTATCCCAGCTCCCTACACTTCTATGGCCTGAGATCTACCTGCTTACTTGGGGAAAGCTCAGCCTTGGAAGACCTTCAGAAAGCTAGGGGAGAATGTTGCTGGGAAAAGAGTTTTCAGTACGAATACTGGATTTATTTATTTATTTATTTATTTATTTACATTTAGCAGTATTTTCATTAAATTACGGACAGCATGAGCCATCTGTAGTTTGTATACCACAATTATTCCAAGTGGTAACAACTTTTTATTGTTACAATCATACTCCCTGGGGGATACTGGTCTAAATGATGATCATCCCTGCCAGGGCAAAGAACAGATGCAAAGGGTGATTTGCGGTCTAAGTCGATGTTGGTGAGGCAATGCCCAGGGCGAGGCAGAGGTCTTGCCACCCAACATTGCTCAACCCAAAACGACGCCTGGGGCGAGGCGGGAGTCTTGCAGCCTGGTGTTGTTGCTAAGGGCAAAAAAGGCCAGCAGCCACTGACGCCCTCCGCTGAGCTTGACAAGGACCAACCATCCCACAGTGTTTGGCTCAGCCCCACCTCACCAAGAGGATAAATTCAGCGCATAAACGTTCCTCCACTTCGAGGATGGGAACACCAACCTACGGATGGGTCGACTGCCCTGGACCTCTCTCCTCCCCAAACAGGGGCGCCTCTTTGGTAAGACTTGCACCTCCAACAATGTTGGACATTACCCCGGGAAAAATACCATTGTTGAAAGTGTTTAATTATCAGTTTGAGCTCAAAAAGTAGAATTTGTTGCAGTAAGTGCATTTATCACCGGCAATCCTGAACCTGTTGGATCTGTCGCTTTAATAAATTGTTTATTTTGTTCAACTTTGTGAAGCTGACTCAGGGAAAATTCTTGGAGGAGGGCTCTGGCAGGCAAACATTGATTACCGAATAAGGAAGGGCCTTTCCACCTAATCATACCCTTTCCCTTCCTTCACATGACACCCCCAAGTTGATCAGAAACAGGAAAGTGCCTCCAACCATATCAGCCTCCAGCAATTCTTCTTTTGGCCTCTAATTAGTATGAATGGAGTGCTACTTCCACCGAAGTTTAAAGCAAGTGTGAAGCAAAAAATCAAGCTTTTGAGATGATGTGTATGCATCGAAACATATGCCAGCTTCCAAATGCAAGAGTTCTGTCTTCTGTGATCTAAAATCAAGCATCACATCTCTCTGTGACCTAAAGCACAACTGGCAGCTATATATGTGCTTTGAATTAAAGTGTTCTAAGGAGAAGAGAGGAGATCACATTGCCTAGATTCAGAAATGTCTGCCCAGTGGATCTGCAGCTGAAATGAATGTTTGTATCAGAATGACAAAGCCGGAGTTTGAACGGAGACGTTGTTTTTTTCAGTCTGGAGTTGGCCCTGACAGGTCGCATGTGAGATGTGCCCTGCAGCCCTCCAGCTCTTGCCTCCTACCCTTCCTTATCTCCATGCTGCCACACACATTCATGAAAGGATAAGAGCATTTTAATAGCCTGGTTACAAAACTGTATTGAAACACAGATACTGATGCAAACTGTACATACTGTTGGCACTGTGTGAATTGTGCCAGGCCTAGAATGAGTCTACATTAATTCCAAGTGTGCTGTATTTCCATTTCCAAACCAATTCTCTTTTGACATTCATATTGCAAGTTGCCTTCATTTAGATTATTTGCTTTCTTCTTGCAATTTTCCTTTGCATCTATTAATGCTCTTGTCAAGTCTCTCTGTACATAGCTGATTTCCACAGCTTCCCTGATCCTGTTCTGTGTTTGATCTTCAGCTCTTCCAAAGGAATGTAAACAATGGCAATCAGAAATCAAAATAAAGGAAGAGGCATCTCTTCAGCAAGCCGTTACAGACAAAGACTTATTAGAAACAGAACCAAAAGAATCAGGAAAGGTCCATCCACACTGTAAAGCTGCTTTTTTGAGTACCATATATACATACAGTTGACTTGTGTCCTATCTTTTTGGTCATCCTCATTTCTTTCATAGCACAGCCAGGCACTACCCTTTGAAGTCTCTTCCTGCTTTCTAAGTGAACGTGAGCAATTCCTCTATGTTGCCTCCATGGAGAACATAGATACCGACATAGCCTTACCAACAGCACATAGATGATGCCATCAACAGTATTCTTCTCTAAAAATCGCTGAGAAGATAGAGGACAAATCAAGCTGGTTATATTGCTAGTCAGGAGAGTGATGAACAGCCACATTTAGATGATACATTTGAGAGCGGTTCTAAAACACCTGGCACTGGGAGTTAAAATTTATCAGTTCAAGACATAACTTTGGTGAATATGGAACCGACAGGGATTAACTGGCAAAATACGCACTGCCCTGCAAGCTGCAGCAGCTATCACAAAGTCAGCACGTTTTTGTTTGATCCTTGCTACCAAAAATTACAGAAACACTTGTAACAAATATAGTTATTCATAACTATATTGCATAGCCTGCTGGGTTTGTAGCTCATTAAAAGTCACAGTCAATTAACAAATGACTGTCATCACCAGATGTGTATGTCCTGAGGTATACATTAATACATGTCAACCACAGCCAAAATGACAACATAAGTGGTGATTAATGCTTAGCTGACTATTTTATAAAGCAACACACTAAGTAAAGGAATACCACCAAAATAAATAACCTAACTCTAGAATTTAGGCTAACTGGAGTGAAAATATGAAAGAAGGGAAAAAAAGATGAGGTTCAAAAATACAGAGATTTGGAATGTGTTTACTGCAAGTTCCCAGCGTAACTGAAGCAGTGCAGAAAAATTGTGAGGCCATTACCTGTTTCATAATGTATGAGTTTTGCAGCATGAGGCATGGGCAAGACATAATGCAGACCCCAGAAAATTGCAAACTGCTTGTTTTAGAATAGTGAGAAAAAATAATACAAATTGTGTTGTGAAATAATTTCTTAATACTCTTCAGTGTATATGACTTCATTTTTTTTTCAGTCACCCCAGGATCTCTGTTGATAGAAATTATTTAGCAAGTCAACTCTGTTGAGAGATTTACACAATTCCTAATTTCTGTGGTATCAGATTTTGCTCCAAATACTCCTGCAATGCTCCAGTTCCTTTAACATGTATCTTTTTATTCATTTTTCCTCATGCTGTTGGAAAGGTACAAGTAAAGTGGAAGCAATTTACTTCTATGGCCATCTGCAAGGTGTTTGTGACTAAAGTCAGTTCACCTTCCAGAGCTGCTAACATTGGCTGTTGCAGCAATGTTGCATACTGCATGAATTCTTGGTCTAAACATTTTTCACTTTTCCTGAGCTAGCTGTCTGCTGTGCACCACAGCAGTAAGAGGAAATGATCATATGGGATGAAGATACCAGCTAGTTCCAACTGGAAATGTGGTGTTGGGATGTTGTCCTACCAGGAGCAGTCTTGTCAGATGGCCAGAATAGGTTGTGCTTACTGAGGAAATGTGTTAAAAGGGCAGAGAACAGAGAGGAAAAAAAACCCCAAACACAAAACAGTTGAAATGCCAAGAACAGTCTCCATTTTTCTCATTTCAAAAGGAACACATTCACAACATCCTTCTTGTCCCCTTGAACACTTCCCTCTTCCAAGGGTGTTTGACCTCTCCCTCAAACCTGCCCACCTGCTAAAAGCACGTGACTGTCACAAGCACATGCTGCTCAGACTGCAGAAATGCAGGTAACCCTGGGGCATCTCCAGGATTCCTGCCTGTACAGCAAGCACAAATGTGAACACAAGAGACAGCAAACGCAGTCTAACAGTAACCACGTTCATCCAGCGCTCATGACATTAGATTAACTTCATCAGTGGCGAGGACCGCTTGTATAACATCAGGCAGTGAGTCAGTTGCAACAACAAAGCTAGAATAGTTACAGTGCCCAATTCTCTTATAATCCTGGGAGAACAGATTTGTTTGTTTCCTGTACAAATAACTGGGCACAGTGTGTTGCCATTTGTTTAATGCTGCAAGTATACAGGCTACTGTGATGTCTCTGTCCGGTCTTATCTCTAATGCAATTTTTCATGTTTTTAATACTTCTGTAACTGTTTTACAAAATTATACTCCCCTTTTTTCCTTTTTTTTTTTTAAGCAGAAGAAGTAATACCTTCTCTTTCAACTATAAATTCCCAGGGCTTTGGAACACTGATACTTTCAGAGTGCCAGTCCCAGCTAAATGCTGTGCTAAGGTATCCAGCTTACTTCTGCTGTCTCCCAAAAGCTATGCTTTTCCTCTGCCTTTTGTTCCTTGAAGAGCATTCTTCAGCAAGTGCTGCATAAAGGAGTTGGAGCTTATAAACAGGTAGAAACCAGCCTCTTTGTAGTCACAACAGTCAGAAGAGCAAACAAGCCACTGAGGTGCATTAATGAAGGAATGAAGCACAAATCAGTAGAGAGACAGAAGGCAAGAGAGTCAGCATTATGCAGAATTAGCTGTACGTCATAAGATGATTTGAGAATTGTAATTACTACATGCATCCAAGCCCACCATTATCTATTAACTTGGCATTAATTGTCATTTTTAGTTAGAATATGAGTATTTTGAAATAAAAAGTTCCAGATAAAGAAGACACTTAATGCAAGTAATCTGTAGTCAAAATTTCAAAGAATAGAATGGACTTGAATTTGGGTTCCCATTTCAAATGGAGAGACCACTAAATCAGGGATGATGTAAGCAGTAATGAACTTTCCCTGACTTTCTGGGAGGTATTCGTTTCATGGCTGGCATAGAGAAGTCTCCAGGGAGAGGGCACATGGATACTGAAAAGCAGCAAAAGCCAGTTCTGAGGAGGGGTGAAAGGACATTTTGTCTTGAAAAAAGGCACAGAAAAGATGTTGCGTGAAAGAACTTCTCAGAATTAATCAACTCTTTGGAATGCATCAAGTTAGCTTTACAAAACAGACTGTTACTACGTATTCACCATTCAGAAACTTTCAGTGAATCTATGAATTAGTTTCTTTCGGGAGGTTTCTCAAAAGTGCCTTGCCAACATTACTGGAGCATTAATCTTTATAATTCAGCTGTCAGGCAGTGTGACTGATCACCTGTAGTCTTATTCTTGCTCCCTCATTCAATGATCTCAGCTTTAAAAAGACTTTTTCCTCTCCAGAATAATCCTCACCTAGTCATAAAATTAATCTCAAATTTAAGCAGCCTTGAAGATCAAAGTTCTTAACTTTGTGTTTATTAGTCTCAGTCTGAATTATAATTATGTGGAAATACTAGGAAAGCTAAAGCTTTTTTTGTTTAGAAAACATGGGAGAGAACATGATTAGGGTATAGACCATGAATCAGAGGATACAGGTTGCTCCTCTTGAGTAACCTTGTGCAAGACTCTTTGGGTTTCTGTAAAATGGAATATTAATAATTCAGAAAATCATTAGGAGAATGATCATAGTGGATTTGGCAGTTGAAAAACATTATACCAGGTAATGAGATGACAGGAGAATAGATTAAGGAGGGACATACCTGGGATGTGTACAATTCTGAGACAAGCAGTTTGAGCAAGAACTAGCCAACAGAAAGACTGGGAAAGGGCCAGGAAAAGAGGTGAGCTTTTAGGAAGTAGAAATGAAATATTTTCCCCCAAGAATGATTAAAATGTGGAATGCCCAACCAAAACTACGGAAACAATTCCAACAAAGATCATATTCAAATAAGAGCTGGATGTGGTCAGATGATACCAATTAGAAATCATATCCTTACACAGAACCAGGTTAAAATGAATGGGTGTATCACCTATTTATTCATACATTTTTATGATGCCACAACAGCATCTCTGTGTGCATTCTTTCCATCATTGTGAGAAGGACAGCTATATTCACACAAAAGGTGAATGACTGCAGGAATAGTGCCTGTGGTCTTTCCATAAGAAAGATTTAATATAGAGTTCCTGCCACAACAACCTGACAACAGTATAGACCTTGTTTATTGTAGAGTACAAAAACTGTAAGTAAGTCATCACCATATAGAAGATAGTCTGAGGTTTTTTTCACTCCCATAATCCTTAAAAGATACGTTTCCTCTAATTATCCAGTAGAAAACATTTTTTTCCTCTGGAGAGTTCTAGATGTACCATGTCAAGTTTCACAATATATGGAGATGGATGGTCTTCTAAATTAACGAACCAAATCGTTTGTGGCTGTCTCATTGGAAAGTTCATTTGTTATGTTATTTAGAGTTTATGCAACATTTACTCACTTGAATGTGCTTCTAAATGTAATGGGGCTGCTCCTGTAAGTAGGTCTTCACCTAGGAGGTAGACAATGTAATCCTTGATACTCACATGTAACTCTGAAGATGGAAAGTACTAAATATTGACTTATATTGTTCCTGTTTTGGTTTGGTGCACCTGAACAGAACATGAATTACCTCTGCTCTGCTAAAGATGTGAAATATGTAGCAAAAAGATGTGTTTGCTAATCAGAACATCTGGTATGTTTTTGTATTTTAGCTTATTCAAGTCACTTCAACTCGATCATGAAAGAATAATATGTGGAACCAGAAAGTGACAGGAGCAAACCCACAAATATTCTAAGAGCCTGGTACTGCAATGCTGAAATATGGTTTCAAATATAAGATAATGCTAGTGCATAATTCATTGATTACAAACAGTTACATGATGAATCCTTTTCTAGTTTTCCATGAATTCTGATTTAATGAGTCCCATGGAGTGTAAATACTGGAAATATTAAAGGCATAAATGAAGCATGCAAAAGCAGAGATTTCAACTATCATATCTTATACTGTTGTCTTTTCAGCTTTCACAAGCTAAACAATATAACATCCCTAGCCCGTATCTTTACTTTCATTGAACATTTTCTGGTTTTGTTGGAAAACTGAAAATGATGCATGAATTATGAGTTTTGAGATATTCTGTTTTTTAATAAAAGCCTAAAGGCCAAAAAAAAGCCTGATAGGAAGAAACAAAAATACTTTTTGTTGAAACTTGTAATAGGGAAAAAATATTTTCCAGACTGTTTTAGCACATATTAGAGTACAGCCCAATATCCAAAGCAAAGGGATGAGAACATTTTATTCATTAAAAAAAACCCTTAAAAATGCTGATGGCAAGATGTAATTTCCACTGTTTTTTCCTCTGTTTTAAGGAATTTCTAAGGAGGTTTAAGTGTATTTCAACCTTGTAATTATTTTGCTACTAAACATTAAGAGGGTAACCAGGTAATGCTACAAATCTCAGAAGCTCAAAATAAAATATTTGGTATGAAACACCCCCAATAAAAACTAGGTGAAGCTAGCTTATGTTGGGCTGTTCAGATATATATTCTTGTAAGTGTTTCTCCTCCATATTCACTGTATGTTCTTATTTCATCTAGGTTTCCGTTCCCTTCTAGATCAAACACTGCAAATTAAGGAGGCATTGCTGCCCTAAGACTCCTTTCCACAAAATCCTTATGAGGTGGTCATTGATGCGCCAGTGTAGGAGTACAAAGGATCTATAGTTTGCTCCCTGGGGATAGTTCTTTTGATTCATGAGGGCATGAAGGTTTCGAGGAATGACCTTTTTCCTTTTCTGTATTCAGGTTTAAAAACTGTTTTTCTAGTAATGACAGATCAAGTCCTGACACAAAGATGACAGAATGAACTTTAAAGTGGTTCTCAGCCTCCTTAGCTTGACTACCTGTGGCCCTTTCTTTAAAAAGATGTGTCATTTATAAGCACCATTTTCAGCAAGAATCAGCATTTATCCTCTTGGATATGAAAATACCTTAATCTAAATGGAATGTTGAAAAAGTTACTTGGGATCCAGAATGATATCTGTTCCTAGCTAAGCAGATAAAGATAAAAACGTAACATCGTAAATTGTATTTATAAAAACATTATAAAAATATTCATCATAGATTTAATATATTTATATTGGTCTGATGTTTATATTTTATATATAACCATATGGTATATATTGATATGCAATAAACCATATCAACATGTGCAGACTGCTAATGACACATTAGGATGTTACTGCTTCGATGTTCAAGTCTAGATTCATCCTACCTGCTCTCCACTTTTGTTTTCCATCATCCCAGTTATGGTACATACCCAGAAAGGAGTTCACTCATCTCCTGAAACACAGCACAGTGAAAGCTACCCTGAGGCTTGGAGTCCTGTCACTGAGGTGCCGGAGTTTAGATCCCATTCACCCCACACTCCATGTTTAAATCAATGAAAAAAATAGGCACCTGGGATTATGCAGTGGAATGACTGCCACCCTCACCCTTACTGACTGCATAGGGGAACTCAGGGAACCAGATGTGAATCTTAGGCACGTGATGAAAGAAAGGATTAAGGAAGTTTAAGAATGGCCTTTGTTTTGGCATGTTGCAAGAGAGAGATAACTTGTTTCTGGGCCCCTAATTTATGCAGGATGATGGACCCTGGACAGTGACCTTTAATTCAGGACAATAAAAATTAATGAGAGGCTCCAAGAACAACAACGAGTGAACAGAGATTTATGGTGAAAAGACAGGGATTACAGACAGGACTGCTTAAGCTTATTAGAGGCTCTGAGTACAGCACTTGCATATACAGAGCAAGTCTATATAATATGTATTATGGGTCCAACTTGCACATGATCAACCAGCTGCACAGGCAGCTTAGGTCTGAGGCATCTGGAGCTGCTTCTACTCTGCCCTGACTGAGGTCGCTGGTCTGATGCCTTCATATGATACAGGCAACAGATTAGGAGGACAACAGCACAAAAAGAGTACTCCACAACTGCTTACTGGGGAAGTGTCCTGCTGCCTCTTCTCTTAATTTATTTTCTACTAAGCCTCTCTTCCTGATTCTGTGTTCTCCCCCTTACAATTAATGATGCTGTAAAAGCTTGCAGCTGTAGACTCTTTCCGTCTAGAAACACTGACAGAAAGGGCAGCCTTTTGCTCTTGGGGCCTGGTTTCACCTTGGTCTGTAGAGGCACACTGGGATCCAAGGTTAAGGGAACTGTGCTAAGTGTCTACTAAGAGTGTGAGGACTATTCTGCTTGGGCTGGGACACAGGAAAAATCTGACAAAAGTCCAGATAGCTTCTCACACTGCAAAAAAAAACAGTTAAGAAAAACTGAAGACCAACCTCAGATACCTTTCAGTTCCCACTTGTTCTTTCTACCTTGGTAAGTCTGATATAAATAAAATACCCTTTGTTGCAGCTCCCCAGTTGTAATATTTATAATATCATAAAAATCCTCTCTACTGTAGTCCCCAGTGACTCTTCTATAGGAGGTGAAAATCAAGAAATGAAATAGCTCTTTCCAGCAGCTGGAAGTGAGAGGTACTGATGTTGCAAATTTATTTTGCAAGTATGTAAAGCCTTTCTATCAAAGGCTCCTGCTAATCATTCGTTGCAGTGAAGGCTTAAGATGTAGGTAAAGTAGACATCAGCCAGAATGAAAAATTTTGCTCACCCTGACATCACTGTTAGTGTGAGCCATCTACCACCATGTCACAAAGGAAGGAATTTGGAAAGACTCTTCTGTGAGAGTTCAGAAAGACTCTTCTATGAGTGGGAGGTATGGAAATGGTTGAGAAAGAGCTGCATCTGCATAGGGTGACCAAGCTGATCAGGATGCTGCACAGGATATGTGACAAGAAGATGAGGGAGCTGGCTTTGTTCGGCCAGGGGAAAGTGAGGCTGAGGAGAAACCTAATTGCTGTTTTTGGCTGTCTAATGGGTATTTATAGAGAAGATAGAGCCAGGCTCTTCTCAGGTGTGCACAGTGATAGGACAAGAGACAACTGTCGCAAGTTGCAACAAGGGAAATTTTGATAAGATATAAGGGAAAATTTCTTCACAGTGGGCGTGGTCAGACAAAGAAACAGGTGCCCAGAGAGGCTGTGAAGGTTCCATCCTTGGAGATACTCAGAACCTTACTGGACACAACCCTGAGCAACCTAATGTAACTTTGAAGTTGGCCCTGCTTTGAGCAGAGGTTTGGACCAGATGACCCCCAGACACCCTTTCTGACCAAAATTACTCTAGGTTCAAATTATTCTAGGGAAAAAATGGCACAGTTGCCAGGGAGAAGAGAGGAAAATAGTCTAGAAGGAAAAAGAAGAACAGGAGTCAGAAGGCAGATGTATTCTGGAGGTAGAAAATAAGACTCCGATGAGGTCAAATAGGCTTGAGAAAACAGCAGCTAATGAGGCAGGGGGAGAGAGGGAGCATGATAAAGAAAGAGGCAGTGACCTTTGAAGTACTCTGGCTCTTCCCAGCCATTCTCCCTACCCACCTCACACTACTTGAATCTTTCTCAGTCACCATCCTCATCCCCCTGAAACCTCCACTGACCTCCCTCAGATCTGCCCCCCTCAGCTTCCAGTACTTGACACACACCACCCCAGAAAGAAGACAAATTACATTTTATTCTTTTTCTTGGATGATAAAAATTGAAATATGCCTCTGTTGTTGAATAGCTCGTTGTTGAATAGCTTGAATAGCAGTGAATAGCTGACATCACTCAGGGCTGGCAGGAAATCTCACTGCCTTTTTTATGAGACCTTGCATGTCCATGGAACACAGGTTTGGTACATGGAGATAGGCAACTGCTAGGTGCAACCTGGTTGACCTATGCCAAATTACTTTGCCTACAAAGCTGGTCGGGAGCACTCCAGAAACGCTTGGAGGCTGCTGAAGAGTACGGTGTCAATCCCCACCAGGAAACAGCACAACACAGGTCTAACTGCTTCAGTTTTAGCTACGCACTGGAGTCAAAATAAGAGTTCAGCACTGAAGGGTTCATATCAAGATAGGTGTGGAATGGTCTGGCTGCTAGGGACAAACTGTGATAAGGCATTAAAATGAGAGCGCAATGAACTAGCAGTGGGCCATCCTGACCCCAACGGTCACTAACACAGTTTCTGGAGAGCATGAGAAGCTCAAAACCGCCTCAAGCTAGATCTTTGAAATCCCAAAGAAGGAGGGAGGTCAGGTAGTATTTCCTTCAGATGAATACTTTTTCTGTATAGTTGCCACACATTGCCAGTGGCACATATTGTCATTGTAGACAAATGTTTTGTAGAGTAAAAGTTAAGCAGCCATGAAAGTCAAGAGACAAGATAGGAAAAATACTTTTCAGTTTGGAACTCAAGGGATATCCATATAAAATAAATGTATTTACATAAAATATAGGGAACAAATCAAGCAAATTTGCCATAATAATGTCATGCTGAGAAAGCTTAGAAAACCTAAGAAAGCAAATCTAGACCAGACAATATTTATGTAATAGGTCATTAATGGCTTATAAAATCAATGTTTGTAATTCACTTATGTAAGACAGATGAAACAGCAAAACTCCAGTTTCACTAGCCTGAAACAAGGAGAGCAACTGATGCTGGTACAGAAATAAAAATTACAATAATTCTCCCTCCTGCCTTAGGTTACAATAAACCAATCAGCAACTGGGATCAGGAAGAAATATTAACTTCCACTAGTAGCAATGAATAAAAATTATTGCCATATTTGTGATAGTAGACTAGACAGACCTCACCTAAATTCTTGTATGGTTAAAATGCCCTCCCTGGTTTTCAGACATCAGAATTTTTAAATACAGAAAATGGATACTACAGGAACCTTTTGAATTCACAGCACACTGCATAAACATTTCCTGATACCATTAGCATCATATGATATTTGACCAATGTTCCTTTTTACCATAAATGCTTCAAGGAGAAAAAGAATCATTTGTCACAGTTCCAGAAACAATTAAAGGTAAAACAACAGTCTGAATACAAAACTTAAAACAATTTTAAAAATGGGAAAGAGAAGTGTTTGTGCCCGCAAACAAAAGCATCTTTGTTGATAAAATGGTAGGCTGTATCTTCAAAGTGATGTAGATTGGCCAGAATATTATCCAGGAGAACTCAGCAACTCGGGAGTCAAGAACTACAGCTTATTTGTATTGAAGTAAATACCTCAAATACATTTAACCTCAATACCTGCTAGTACTTACGTCTTTCTTGATAATGTCTTCTGGGTCACTGCTTGACTGTCAAAGGTGGTTGTAGGTCACAATTTAGTATCTAAAACACTATCATTCTTGTGTACCCTTGCGAGCTTGCTAATCAGGACAGTGGAAGTGGAGCATGTGATAGAGATCCTGCCTGTAACTGTCAGGTTGTCTATCCGTTCCACTACAGATCAGTCAGGCTTTTGTTATCTGCAAACCAAAAAGGGTTTTGCTCTGGCCCCTCAGAAGTATTTAAACACAGTTTAACACAGTGAAATAAGTTGTGACCCTGTTTACAGAAAGTCTCTGTTAAATAAAGAAGGAAAATTGCTGAGATTCCTATTTTTTTCACGATAATAAACTTCCACACGCAGTGTAGTGAATCATATGTATAAAACAAAGCTTTGCTGTGCTTGGTTAATTACATATGCATAAAGAAGAAATAAATGCTGAAAATATTCCAAAGTAATTTTAGAAATACTAACGCTTCTGAACACTTCTTCTAGCCTGTGGCTTTTCCATCATTATTATAAAGTGACTGTTCCAATACCATTACTCTAGTGCAGAATACCATGAATGATGAAACTCAGATTTAGTAGTGAAAAAATACTGTTCTTCAAGCCAGCTTGTCAAGCCAGAGAAGTATAAAGGCAGAAGGAGCTTTATGTTGTTCAGGGTCGTTTGTTTCTTTCAGAGTATTAACTCAGTTTAGCTTTGGATTCCATAAAATAAGTCACCCGTCATCACAAATAACCAACTGTTAAAATTTAATTATGGCTCTTAGCTTTTTCTCAAAACTTTGTGAAAGTAGGGACCTAAAATTAGGCATGATTTCTGGGAGGCCTGAATGGTCTGATAGCTGGAGGTCCAATGAATCAGCAAGTTTTGCTGAAGTTAATGGAACTGGACTTATTTGCATATTGGTTTAGGCATCCATCTCTCTTTAAAACATGGTTCCTTTTGGAGTTGAAGGATTCTGAAAATTTACTTCCTTGAATGCACTGATCAGTATCTCCCTGATGCATTTTACTATTAGGTCATACTTGGACACAGGCAATTTGTTCTACCCCCCAAAATAGCAGTGAACCATTACAGCTTGCCTAGAGATCATAATGACAGCTTAGTAGACTGAAAGATCAATTTGTCCATTTTGTACACAAACATAAATCTTTTCTCCTAACAGGTGTGTTTAAGGAATAGGACTTGGCTTGTTTCTACACCTGAATCTACCACTAACATATATGGTCATGCAGGGAAAGAGTTATATTGTTGGGGAGCCTTTACAAAAGCTGACTTGAACAGTTTTGCCCTCTCATGCAGGAGCTGTTACAGATGCAGAGTTCAGTCACAGTCCAAACTTTCCTCATGTTCAGTACTCCTGCTTTACCCGCATAAATGCAGATCTTGGATTCAAGGATTATTGCCAAGTTGTGTCCCTGCTAGTCTTCCCAGAGAGGGAGGAAGGTCTCTGCAGAGGAGACCACTCATCAAAACTCATCAAATTGCAGAAATCAAGTTCCCTTCTCCAGAGTCTTCTATAAACAATAGGACAAATATATTTCTGCATTGCCCTCTATGTTGTTCTGCAGCAATTAAAAGAAAAGGACAATAAGGATTCTTTTTTGTTAGTTTGATACCCTCCATAAAAGAAACTATTGATGTGGAAATTGTACTATTTGTAAGTAAAATTATTACATTACCTAAGGAAGAGCCAGTTTACTATTAAAAAGAGGAAGATACAGATACTTTTTATTTCTCAGTGTATAATTTTATACTTAGGTAAGAAAGTCTTCTAGCCCAGAATCATGTCCCTGACAGAGGCCAATAGCAAATGTTTCAGGAAAGAGTATAAGCAAGGGACAAGCAGGCAGTGATAGCTTTGCCATCCCAGGTACAGCAATTACCATTTTAAAGGTTTCCTGAACAGAGGTTGCAACCGGACAATTATGTTTAATAGCCCTTGATGCACCTTGCTAGTAGTTATTAATCCAAAAGAGAGCCTCTTTTGCCATTTCATGACTGATTAGTTTCTTTGAAAGCTCTTAGTGAGGACCTTGTGTAAGGCTTTTTAGAAACCCAGGTACACTATATAAGTCAAATCACCCTTATTCATATGCTCACTTACTTTTTTAAAGAACACTGTTAGGTTTGTGAAGCATGTCTTTCCAGTAGCTAAGCTGTGCAGATGTCCCTGGAGCCCTTGGAAAAATTGATATTGCATTTGTTGCCCTCTGTCTTCTGGTACAACTGCCAGAAATGGTTAAGTTAGTGATTCAGCAATTTCATATTTTTACCCCTTTAGAATACCTGGTGAACAGCATCTGAACCCAGCGATTTTATTAATTTCTTCTAAATTAGCCACAGAGCCTGAAAACTGAGTCCTAACAGCAAAATTGTCCCTAGCTGTTGCTTGCTTGTTACTGTAATTGGTAAGTGTTTTTATGGAGTAAATACTATAATCCTAGTTTTACCTCCTCCTAGTCATATTTTAAGAAGATTAGAATCTCTGTACTACCACACCTGACTAGCAAATCTTATGCTTAGCAGGAAGCCACAATTAAGGGAAATATATCCTCATTGCCTTTGAAAATGTAAGGAAGGTCATTAATAATACAGACCAGTCTCAACTGGTGTATATCAGCACAGCTCCAATAGCTTCCCTGCAGATACAAAAAAATCCAAAACCAAAATTAAATTATTTTGTCTTCTCTAAAAATTTATAGGCTTTCTGTAACAGTTTTGTTTTACCTATGTATGCATTTTAAGGGTTGTTTTAAAAAACTTATTTCAGTTATCAACTGGCTCCAGATACTGTTGTCCAGAAAAAAAAGACTAAGCAGATGCTGTCTAGACCACTGTCTTCCTCTAATCTAGGCCTTAACTATGAGGTACAAAACTCTGAGATCATTCAGAGTTAAACTGTCTGATTTAAAACTGGTCTATTAATCCTTAGTTAAAAATATCTACATTCCCTTGCCTGTTTTAGATGAGACCGTACTTACATGTATTTGTCAAAAGAGATGCAATTAACAAAAATTTCACAACTCGTAATTATGTGCACTGTCTCCTATATACAAATCATCATCTTCTTAGTTAATGTTAGTTGGCACATGTAGCTCTATTAAATTCAGTGGAGACAGGTGACCCTGTGCCAGCTAAGGTTCTGGCCTAGAGGTAAATTTCACTCAGAAATTGAGGGGGATTTATAAAAATTTTATAAAATAATTTGGTTCCAAGTTAGGCATTACTAATAGAAAGAAATTAGTAAAAGCTAATGAGTGTGTCTACAGTGTTAAAATGAGGGATAAAGTGGCAACAAATTCATTTGAACCGCTGATAAGGCATGAGCATCCATGGCAGATCATTTCAAGAAACATATTACTGTGTAGAGATACATATGTATACATGTGTTTGTGTACATGTACATGTCCGTGTGTAACATATAGACATGTATATACATACACACACACACACACACACACACAAAAGAAACAAGAAAAAAAGTTCTATGTGTGTGTATCTCTTAAGATAACTTTTTCATACATAAATAGATGATGACAATATGTCTTTCAGTTCTGAACTAGTTTTTGTTAAATCTGCTCAGGGTAAAAATGAAGGAAAGCCATGCCTGCTTGCAAAAGCAAAAGAAAATCCAATGAGGAGAAGCAGGTGAACATATAACAATGAACATACATCCTCATTACTCCCAAATTAGGCAAAAAAATTCTGGAGACATCTGCTTTTCCTCCAGTTGACTATGAGATATTTTAAGACAACTGCCAATTCTGGAATTCAATGCATGGTTGTGCGAGAGCAAACATACCTACTCTTCAGTGTTCTCAGTGCAGTTTGTAATTGCTTGCCATCACCAATAAATCATGTACTTTCAGGCTTTCAGTTACATGTATATAAGAACTGAGAAGTTATTTTGGCTTCTGTATAAGCAGTCATATTTTCTTTATTAAGCCTGAGTGCAGGAACAAGATTTGGGCAAGGTATCTCTCACTGACTGAATGCCTCCCAGCAGGAAGATGAAGCATGTAACAGTTTCAGTGTTATAAAACAGCTGCACAATGATGTGACAGGGCAGAACAGTCTGACATTTCACCAAAGGAGAAGTAGTTCTTATTATTGTTAGTGTGAGATATATTTCAAATAAAGCATTCTGCTGACAGTGTCTATTTGCCTAAAAGAGCATCTCTTGTGATATATGAAAGTTGTATATGGCAGCTTTTAAAGCATTCTCTATCTCTGTTCTTGTTGTAATATTGATTAGTATTTATTTATATGCAAAGGAGCAGGATACAAGAGAAATTACAACCTGTCAATATGGGTCCAGGGAGCCATGAGTTTAAGCTCCCCTCCAAATGTGTGTTGAAAGATGCCTTCATTGAATCCAGTGTGACCAAGTCTCCAGTCAGAGGCTTGAGAGTAGAGGATGCCTAATGTAATGCCAATTGAGGGTCCTTCTTAGCCTCTTAGGTCCTCTCAGATGTACATGTGAGCTCCCGGATAAAGTGAGATAGGATGGTGTTTGAGAAGACAAATGGAAACTACGTCTTTTTAAGTCCTCCATTTGACAAAAAAATTAGGGAAAAAATTCATTCCTTGATGAATTCCACAGGTTCCTTTAGATTTATCTTCAGATGAATAATACAAACACCAAGGTTTGCATCATTAGACCACTAGAAAAGCAAGATGGGAATAGACTGAAAGCTGTCAGTATTGAGTTCTAAAGACATCCATCACAATGGATGTTATAAGGTACAATGCCAGTAGCAGTCTTTAAAATGCCAGATATTAAAATCACTGAGCCATACTATGCCATTCAAATATAAGGCATTTTATGCTATTACAAATGTTTCTGTCTTTTTCTGTTAAGAAGATGCAGCATTATGTAGTGACGTGAAACTGTACTGTTAACTTATCCCTGCAGAGTATTTTTCCAAGCAAACAATAACAGTAATGGGGTAGAAATTAGTTGTCCTTTCTCACTTGAAATGTCTGTGATGAGGCTTAATAGGAACTTTGATAACAATCTCGACCAAATCTTCATTTAATCTTCTATTGCTGTGGATGGAGTGACACCAATTTGCACAATCTGAAGATTTTTTCTTCTGTTTCATGATAGTAGTTATGTAAAACCATTTCAGATTATTTAATCTTTTCTAAATACATTTTAAATTCAAACATATTTACAAAAATATGTATACTGCATTCATAAATTTCTATTCAATAATTTATTTTTGGAGATGACAAAACATAATGTTATGAAATATATAATAATGCTTCACCATTTAAATCTATTGCATCATTTGATTTCTGTCTGCACAAATGGGTACTGTTAGAACAACATGCTTGTAAGAGAAGGATCAAGAAAAATATTTATTCTATAGTCCTATCTATTTCTTTGAATCAGTATTAGCTTAAAATCTATGTCAGTCCTTAAAAAACATATCCTCTGAACTCTATTCAGGTATCTCTATTCTGAGCCTTTATGCAGTCCATCAGAAACAAAACTTTTATTCTTTTGTACTCCATTCCTCTCTGAAAACAGAGACATAACCTTGGATATCACAATCTGTTATCACAGAAATTATTTCAGTATTACCTGTTCTAGGTTAACTCTTCATTAGAAGATAAAATGTGGGGGGAGGGAATTAGGGTTTTTTTTTTTTGAAGAAAATTTCACTTAAATATGGCTTAAAAATAAGTGAAATCTAGAGTCTTACTGTGTACACAGATTTACTCTAGGAAATACGTCCTTGTAGCCTGTTTTTCTATTAACACTGTTGAGACGAAAAAGCACATCTTCAAATTGCTGATTTCCATTCATATACTGTTGTCCGAGCGCTTGCGTGCTTAGTATCTCTATTCTTTGGGTTACACTGCCCTCTAGGGGTTAGTATCTTCACATGTACTTCAGTGCCCATGCCGATAGAATAAAAGCCTACCTCGTTTTTCTCCTTCAGCTTTGAGGACTGAAGACTTTTCCTCCTCAATATTTTATGCTGATGCCTAGCATAATTTTGGCATCACAGTACGAAGATGCTAGAGGCCCCCTTAGACCTACCTTCCATTTTTTGTTTTTTTGTTTCTTTTTCTCCTAGGCATGTTCTCCTTTTTTTTCTTGGAAATCTTGTCTGGGGAGTCTTGGAGGTATTTTTATATTTTTCAGAGATTTTAGGATGTATGGTAGTCTGTTCGTGGTGAAGGGCATGAGGCTGCTGTACAGTACTGTGTTGGAGACTTCATGAAGGAATGCCCTAGGTCCAGGAGTACCAGATGCTCATAGCTTATGCACACTGAAATGGACAGAAAACCCATCAAGTTCAACACTTTTGACAAAATGTTAAACTTCTGCTCACACAGCACATATTCATAGTACATATGTTTACATTGCTTAACTATCTGGATAAGGGTTGGGCTTATGGGGCACGTACTGCATGCATGGTCATAGTGTGCATAACTGATGTTTACTGGAAGCATAAAATTTATTCTACATGCACCACACATATACCACCAGACGTATAATCTGTGCACTGTGTTCCCAGCCTCCTACTTGCTTGTTCCTTCAAACAACAAATGTAATGACTGGTAACTCAATTGCTGAGGGCAGAATTCATGCCAAGAAACGTAAACTCCCTGAATTTGAAGTAGGTAGACAGCTTGTACACCTCCTGTCCAGAGAGACAGGCAGTGATTTTCAGGATTCTCTCTCTCACTCTGTTTATTGGTTTGTTGAAGCACTAACAGAAAAGTATGGATTTGAAAAGCCTTGCCTGCTTAGTATATAGCTAGTTCTGTATGGCGCTCTCTTCCTCTCAGTGGTCTGAAGACCTGAAGTCAGAAGAGAAAATGGTAACTGGCTTTTTTGCAGAAGGTAAGAAAAGTGTTTGGCCATGCACAGTGCACCTTTGGACTCCCTACAGATCTGAGCTGATGGAAATTAGGTGTGCAGAGCACGGAATAGATAAGTGGTCTCTAGTCTGGGAAAGTCCTCATTTTGTGGAGAGCACAGCTTCCTAGTAAGAAGCTCACTAACACAGATGAGAAAAATCCAAAAAGTGATTTAAGCTGTTTGGGTCCTGTTATTCCCCCCCCCCCCCCAAATTCAGAGAGCTACTCAAATAATGGATGACTATGATCCTCATATCCATACAAACTCAAGAGGTTCACAGGAAAACAGGAGATCACATTGGGAGAGCAATCTGAGACAGATTTCTAAGTATGAAGGATTCCTCCCCCCTTCACACTGAATAAAATTGAAGCACTGCAAAGAAAACACAGAAACAACCCAATCCTAGAAGTACTGAAAGAGGGTTTTCCAGTGGTAGGTGGACCAGCAGCAACTAGTTAAAAGAAACTGCAGTACAAAGGAAAGTCTTTACCATCATGTTTGAAAGTAAACAATGTCCTAACTATTTCCATAGCACCATAGGAACAGCCAAAACAAATTCCAAACTCCTAAAGAACAATTTTGAGAAACTGCTAGTTTCTACCCAACCAAGATTTCACACTATGATTTAAAGGTGTCAGTCAAGCTATATGACTTGAAAAAGAACTTAAAGTCCAGAAGAGAATTTCCTGTAGCAGATCTTCTTTCTTACCATTTCTTAGAAAAGATGTGTGATGGAGGAGGACTTGGTTCAATAAAGTGTACATAATGCTTCAGCATCTTTCCACAGTTGATACTACAAATAAGTCAGCAGAAATAGTGACAGAAACAGAAAACATTGACATGATTTAATATTTGAAAGATATTTGAAAATATTTGAATATTTGTAAATTGGTGGCCTGGAAAAAAAATACAGTCTGTCTTGGCTATCAGAGTTTTTTTTTAACAGAAAAGAGAGGACTATGAAGACCACAGTAATACTGAAGCAAAATAAAGCAGTATGAAAACTCAGGTGAAGACTCTGGAAAGGTTTCCCAAAGGAGAGGGAAGGGACTCCTGTTTTGAAAGATTAGAGAGGAAACCAGTTCATTGCACAAAGCCAGCCACAGTGTCAGCTTCGGCATTGAGCCTGTAGGACTTTTGAGGTGTCCTGGTGGTACTATTTAGAAAACAAACAAAGCACATGTTACTGGCTCTAATCAATGTACAAACAGAAGTGGTCATTAAGATTTACTGGCAAAACTAAGGGGACTTTTAACATTTTTCCCCATCTGCCTGCCCTCCAATTGCCAGTCCGAGAACACATGTACTTCAGATCCAAAGTCCTGGTTCACCTTCAGCTGCCCAGCCTTCTACTCCAGTGATAAGCAGCAGGAGAGAAGACAGCACTTGCTGCCTTAATGACCTATATCTTTTTTATTCTTTGCCGAATGCTATAAATTCACTTCCATTGCACAACCTGATGGGAACATTCCATTACATTCCCTGGGGGATTGCAGGGAAGACGACTAAGCCCGCACATTCACATCAGGGCTCATCTGCGCCTAGACTGCTGCATGTGTACAAGATTCAGAGTTACTCATTTGTAATAGGCTAAGCAGATCCTGGCGGCCACTGGCAAGTAAACTATGTGGTCAAGGAGAAGATGTATCCTAGCTAGCAGTTGATTCTACTGCACCCTCAAATATCTCAATTTGGCAATATTTTTATTTTGGAGATCTTCAAAACTTTTCTTATCACTTTGTAAAGACAGGCACATTACACTGTATTTCAGTTCATCATTCAATCAATGTCCAGTAATTCTGTCTACTTACCTTTGGAACTAATAGCTATAAGTATTTTGCTAATTAATCACATTGCCTTTCTTATCACTAAGCAACAATCAGCATTACACCTTCTAATTGCAAAAACTTCTTCTCAGCCTTTTTTAGCATTTTATTTTGAAAATATGATTACCTTTAAAAATCAATTATAAGTAATACATTGAGCAATATTCACAGGTAACTTTAGAGTCACCATGAAAATCCAATCTGAGCTACTGTAATTTCCTGCATCATTAAGAACCTATACTTGTAAGAGGCATGAATATATTCCCCAAAAATCTTTTTCTTAATTTGTAAAATGAAGTCACATATTGTTTACTCCATATGAAATTTAGTGCCTCACACTGCTAGGTATTTTAATTTAAAAATCAGTTTAATTCTTTATTCTCCTTACTCGTTAAATGTCTGCTTTCTGATATACAAACACATTTGACAAATGAAATAGTTTTATTTTTTTCAGGTGAGCTATTCTTACTATTGCTTGCATTATTAAAATGTACATTTTTCAGTTCCTTGGTCATCCCATGGTCACTAGTAAGATTTGATGTGCTGAAAAGTTTATATGGTATTGTTACATGGTGAAGGCTATCCAAAAGTATTGCTCAGATAAGTGAGACCTTGACTATATCTGCCCAGCTCTAATTCATTAGATGACTCTGGTATGCACTGGGAAAACAAACCAAGCAGAGATAATTGTTATGGGGGAGGCTTACCCAAAGCTCTGGACAGCATCTTCCCTGCTTTTACCTGCTTTTAAACCCTGGTTTAAGCATGTGTGAGAAAGAAATGAAGAAGCACAGGTGAACTCTTAGCCAATTTACATCCTAGTAACTCATTTGGGGAAGTAAACCAGAAGGTGCTAGAAATGCAGGTAACAACAGCTAATTGGTTTTACTTTTGAAGGGAATCAAAGAGACTGGTCTGGGGTGATGTGGCCAATAAAACCACTGGTGGATCATGCTGACCATTTAGATCAGTAAGCCATAGTGAAAGCAACCTATATACACATCTCCGACACTGTGTAGAAGCCTGAGCCCTCGGTGGAAGTCTCACACGTAGAAGCTGGGCTCCCAGCCCAGGTCCAGGCATGTACCGTGCTCTGGGGCCATGGTGCCCCATACAGCAGGACCCAGGGCTGGGGCAGGGTGGCAGAGGCCTGGATTCCTGGGAGTGTGCCATGGAATAGATACCTTGGCATAGCAATTGCTACCCACCCACTATACTATCCTGCTTAACAAGTAAGTTTTTAAAATGCCATTGAGTGGCATGGTTCTGCCCCTGCAGCTACTTTACCTCAAATTCCCTCCAAAAAGTATCGCACCGAGAGCATGGTAAAGCCATGGTAATGCCACAGGGTTCACCCAGGAGACTGCAGAGTGAAGCCACAGATGGTTTCTTATACACAAGTCCCTAGCATGCTCCGGGAGTGTTTTTATTGACCTGGATGATTGGTCTACACAGCACCTCAAACCAGAACACTGGTCTCTAGCAGCAGGTAGGACATGGAGAGAGGCAGCAACGCAGGGGCAGAGGCGCCGCTCAGGGCAGACAAATCCGTCTTCCTCGGGGCCCGTGGGGGCAGGGGCCAGGCAGAAGCTCAGGAAGGACGAGGCTGCCGCCTGCCGTGCCCGCGCACTGGCGGGGGCATGGCCGCGCCCGGCACGGAGCCGAACGGGCGGCTCCCCACGGCGCCTCAGCCCCCAACCGCCGCCGCTAACCGCCGTCGCCAACGGCCACCGCCTCCCCCGCCTTCCCCCGGAAGTGACGTTAGGCGCTGCCGTCAGAACAGGCGGAAGCGCCCCTGTGAGGCGTAAACAAGCCCGTCGAGAGCGAGCGGCCGCGGCGCTTCCATCTTGGGGGAGCCGGAGCCCGGCGGGCACCATGGGCGGCGTCCTGGGCCTCTGCTCCGTGGCGAGCTGGGTAACGCGGGGATGGCGGGCGGGCGTGGCGGCTCCCTGCTCTCCCTCCCCCGGTGCAGGCCTGGCGCGGACGGGCGCCGCGCTGCCGGCGGCTCCCCCAGGCCTTTGTCCTCCGCGGGGGCGGCGGCGCCTGTGGCGCTGCCTCCCCCGCTCGGCAAGCGCGGGGGCTGCACGCCCCTCTCCCTCCGCGGCGCTCCCAGCCCCCTCCGCCGTCCCCGCAGGCTTTCTCCGCCCCGAGCGGCCTCTCCCGCTCCTCCTCGCGGAGGGCCCTCAGCCCCGCCGGGCGGGGGGAAGCGGGGCGCGCCCCTGCGCTCGGCCTCCCCCCCCGGGGCCGCCCCCGGGATCCGCCGGTGGCGCCTCGCTGGTGCGAGGGGGAGCTCCGCGCTCCTTCAGGCGGGCCGGCCCGCCGTGCTGCCCCTCCTTTCTTAGTCCGCCTTCCTGTGTGGTGGGAGGTGTTACTGATTCCGCTAAAAATTTTTCTTAGCCTCTCAAATATGTAAAAGGAGTAAAAATCTTACCAAACGTTTGCATATAGAGTTCCCCGTTTGTTTCGGGAAAAATATAACTCGCGTATTTCCCTGCGTTGATCCTAGTGAATGCACTGAATTCCTCTTTCTTATGTCTGTGAGCAGCTCCACCCTTTGTAACATCTCTGTCTTATCGAGGCGTCTTTTTCTTCTTACACAGCAGTCTGCGGTGATGTCACCCTCTTACTGAGCATTGTCAGGTGCTGTTTCTGAATGCTCAGAAATACTAGTTTGAAATGGTTCTTAAAACTGTTAGTACCATGCAGAAAAACACGGAAGTAGTTAGAGATTGTGCACAGATAATCTTCCCCACTGAGGTGTTATTGTCTTATTATCCTTAAGTTATCAGATGTCTTTGCAAATCTGTTTCCTATGCAAATAGATACAATTGTGTGGATTATGACTCAGACATTTGGGATAAAAATGTCAGTGGGTTTTAAAAACCTAAATTTTTCAATATCAAAAACGTGGTACTGTTCATAGCTTAAGTGGATTATATATATTTAACCAGGAGTTCATACAGCAAACTTAGTGATCTCATAAAACCTCGCGTTGATTCAGACTCCTATTTTTTGTGCTGTAATGGAACAAAACATATGAACTTTGGCTCTCCTAGTAGAGGAAGATATTTAACTAGAGGAATGCTATTTAATTCCTTAATTGCACGTCTAAATTCTACGAAGTGATCATAGAATTGGTAAATTATTGGGTAAAAGCTAAGCTTCCAGGCTGATAAGCATGTAAATAAGCTACTAAAACACTGATAATAACCTGCTAAAGAAGCACTGGCTGTGTTCATCTCTCTTTAATTAACGTTTTAAGCACCACTTAATGGGTTAGGCAGATAGGTTTTAAATTAGTAGTAGAATGTAGTTAACTTTAAAATTTTTAATTAAACCATATAGTTATACTGTCACTTAGTATTTCACAATAATTAAAGTGCTTGAGTTAATATAGATTGAATGTTCAAGTGCATAAACAGGCTTTCTAGTAACTGACTGGGTCTTGTAGTGCATAAAGTATCCCTGTATACTTGCTCTTGGTCTTAAATGTTCATTTCTTTACAGAGAAGTGCTTTCAGATTCAGCTAACAGTCTTTTAAATCAATTTAATTGGGATCACACACTTATGTAAATTATTTGGATTTGCTATGGATAACTCCCCTCCCTTCCCTTAGAGTGCCCAAACAAATCAATACCCACCCCCCGTGCTTTTAGAGTGTTGATTTTTTCTTTCCTCCTTTAAATTCACAGCTAATTAATGCTTTGAAGTGTATGATAGTTCTCATAGTAGGAATCTGCCTGCATCTCTGATCTCTAAGGGCATGTCTGTATAAACACAGCTCATGACTTTGGATGAGAAACAAGCTGTAAGGGTGAGGTGGGAGGAGAACCAGAAGCAGTGGAATTTGTGCTAGTGCAGAACTGTGCCATTGCTAGGAAACCTACTCCTCATTTGTCCTGAACGATGCTGCACTAGAGTTGCTTCTACTGTGTAGTTTCACTGCAAAACCATGTGTTGTGCCCTGCAGAGCTGTTTTGAGTAACTGATTGCAGTATCAGACCTCATACCTTTATTTCTCCTGGATTCAGCTTTGCATCCTGTTATTGATGAATGTAGTTCTGCCCTACATTGAACTGTGCGCTGACCTGACCATGCAACATTTTGGTTTAACATTAAGAGCAAAGATGAGCCTGAGAGAGGAGGGGGAAAAGGTCTTTAGAAGCATTGTCATCTCAGCTAAAAGTTTCTGATCCAAATTGCCTAGACTGATCGGTCAGTTCTGCTGTCTTCTCTCTGCTGGGCCTTGCCTGTATTGTACTGAAATGGCTCAACTGCTGCTTCCCTCACCTTAATATTCTTTAACCAGACAAAGATCTTGATTGAATCAGTTCCTTTAAGCATGTGAGTAGGGATGATGTAGCTGAAACCTGACTAGGCCTGGTGGGGGGCTTAGTGTTCTTGCAGGCAGTTAATTCAGTATGTCGTCATATAGTCTTTACCTTAGTAAGAAGATTATATTTGATATTAAAAACTTGTCCTGGGTGTATCAGAAGCAGTAACACCTGACTTTCAGTGGATTTGTGGGTTTTTTATTTTCTGTTTTCTCTCCATCTGTGTTTTGCAATGTGCATCTTGCTACGTGTTCTTCCTGCAATTTCCGCTGGCCTAGAGAATGAAGTAACTACTTTGGCAAGCATGAATTAACTCATCCTTCCAGCTGCTGCTGCCAAAATAAGCGTGAGGGTCATCTTTTCTTAATTTTCTGCAGTGAACTCCACTGAGCCTCTGATTTATTTTTTTTTTCAAAAGCTTACTGGAATGTAAGTTGATCAGTAGGTTCAAAAGCTATTGGATGGCAAAAGATTTATGCAGTCATGATTTATTAATTCTTATCCTAGCTTCCTTAAGAACACAGACTAAAACCTAATCAGGGAGTAGCTCTCTGTCCACATCTATGACTATGCAGAACTTCACCAGAGGGGTTAACTTTAAGCTTTGGTCTAGGTAGTAGTATCTTACTATTTGTACTGTAGCTGCTGTTCTGGAAAAAACTATTTTTTAATAGAAGAAGTGCTCTGAATTTAAAGAAAGTGACACAAACTGTATTTGTACTTTCTCTGCTGATTAACTGTTTCATGGACAGAATGTTCTTTACTTGCTGTTCTTTTTGAAGTCTATTACTTGTTAAAAATTTTTGCCAATAGTATAATAATAATGTTATGTTGTTATAATAGTATATATTCTGTCTTGCCAAAAGACAGGCAAGGCTGTCTTTTGTCCGAGTCTGTAACATGATTCCTTGCAGAAGTAGCCAGCTTGTATGAACAGGGATTTCTTGTTCAGGGGTGTGCCTGATTACAGCTGGTAAGAATATGATTATGAGCTGTTTTGGGAGAGAATGTTATAAAAGCTGATGTTGGAGCTCAGATACTTAAAATTAAATGAGATACACTGCCTCATTTGGGGCATGTTGTGTCCCAGGGGGGAGGAGACAGTCATCTTTATTTCAGGCACTGCCAGCCTCCTGTGACTCCTAGAAGCACCCAGGATATGCTGGGTGCACTTCCTGTGTGTTCTCTTTGATGCAGTCAGAAGGAAGTTGCTCCAATTAGGAGCATTTAATAAACAATTTAATACGGGGATTCTCCAGAGAAGTGACTCTTATACCTTGCACCAAGGTTTCTGCAGCCCGTGAAGCCAGGCTGAAGTCCTGTGCTGCCAAGTTCAACCTTTCATTCATTGGTATCTTCAAAAGTGGTACTGCAGACAGAATAAGTTAAAGTAAGTTTTGAGTGCAGACAGAAATAGTCTTCACTAGAGAAGTGAGGGGTTGGGGGATAGTGTAATACATTAGTGCTATAAAGTGCTGATGTGTGCTAATCCAATATTTGCCATGCATTTCCTGCTTACTAAGCATAGATGCCCTTAATGTAGTTGCTTGCTATCAACACCTTCATATGCTTTGTGCTGTAATGATACTGAGTGGAGGAGAAAAAGATAAAAATGGATGATGTGCTGTCTTTTACATACTGAAATAGTTGTAATGAAAATCTAGATTGGTTCACTTTTAGCAAAGCAGCTTCTAATTATGAAGTTCACTCAGTTAAAAATGATTCTGTAGCATAGGAGAGTGAAAATTCTTGGCTCCTTCTACAAGGAAATTATTTAAAATGAGGGATCTAGTTTCTAGCAGGTGGGTCTGGTTGAACCCATCAGAACAGATAATCTCATCCTTTTCCTGAGGGCTTCTCGGAAGACTGCCAAGAGCATTCTCGCAGTCCGTCTGTTCTTTTATTCAAGCCCCGTGGCCTTCCCAGTAGCAGCAGACGCTGCCCACTGGAATTTTGCTTGTCATATGACTAAACTTTTAAGAACTCTCCTTTGACACACACCTGCCATCTTGCCTGATTGACAAACACTGGTCATCTGTCAATGTGACCACTCATTTTCTTATGTGACTGGCTGTCTTTCATGTAGTAATTAACACCTATGTTTTTACCCCTGACAGAGGTGTACCTGAATATGTGGATAGAAGGATAGAAGCTAGGTTTTACAGCAGTTCAGTAACTCTGTATGAGGTCGAGTATTTTGTTGTAGTTGAAATAGAGTAGCACTTGCTTAATGAAAGAGGTGGCAACTGTGCCAGAGAAAACAGTTGTGCCCTGCTTAGTTCTCACGTTGGTAAATTATACTTAAACTGTAAAATACATGGCCCCAAAAACTTAGCTATTAACTGCTCATTGAGATTTCCCATATCTTTTTAGGCAAAATAATTTTTCTCTAAACAGAAATAAAATACATTTTTAAAAATAATATTTTGAGTGAATCATTCCCTTTTTGTGTTTCACTTAGCTTATGCTTACTTGAGGAACCCAATCCTTTCACTCCCTGAAGTGCCACTCATTGGATGGCAGAAAATTGCTAAGGGATGAAACATAGTTTTTTTTTCCAGTGAAATAGTGCTATCTGCTCTCTTTCCTTCTTCCATCAATTTTCTTTTTAAGGGCAAACCATGTTGAATGGAAGTATTTTTTGTTCTCAACTGTATATGCATTTTTCCCCTCAAAATATTTACAACTGTACAGCATTCCTGTCCACTTTGGCTGTTGCTACTTGGTGGAGATAATAATACATGTACTATGTTTTTGTTTTATTCTTGCAATTTGTAACTGTTTTACATTGCATAAGTTAATTTTACAATCTAGTGCCCCAGTAAGGATTACAGCCCAGCTCTACCAAATGCTGAAGGTGTACCTGACTGGCAGTTGCTCCCAAGAAGATTTTTCTGCAGCATATTCATTTAATCTCTATAGCTGTGGAATGGTAGACATGTTCCTCAGATGATGTAGTAGTTAACAACTCTTGATTCTTATTTAGCTGAAATAAAATAAAATTCAAGTGAACATTTGTTCACTTGAACAAGCCCAAATCCAATCTTTATTTTCCCTGAATCAGTAAATGATTAATTTTGAGACAGAAAAATAATATTTGCTGCGCAGTGGTGTGTTAGGAAGTACTACCAAGATTGTTAGGAGGCTCTGTAACATGTTACAAGGACTTAACTTGCACTAATGATGAGACGTGTGGGGCGAGATGTTTTCTGTAATAACTTCTGATAATCTACACAGCCTGATTAATTACTGAAATCTAGTAATACAAAACTCTAAAGAACTTTACATTCTGTTTCTCTGACAGATACCGTGTCTCTGTGGAAGTGCCCCATGCCTGCTCTGCCGATGCTGCCCCAGTGGAAACAACTCCACCATAACTAGGCTGATCTACGCATTCTTTTTACTACTTGGTGTGAGTGTTGCCTGTGTGATGTTAATACCAGGAATGGAAGAGCAGCTGAAGAAGGTTAGGTTACATCTATTCTAACATGTTTTTTAGAACAAATGTCACAGATCGGTTCTAAGTGACATCCTGAAAGCATAGGTTTCACTTGGAAATACATAATTGTGCTGCCACCTGTGCTTTACAGTCACTATTTAATTTGATTATATATGATTAAGTATAAGCAAAAAGGACTCTTGGGAGCACTGCACAGATGAATAGCAGTATTTAGAAATAAAGTTGCACCTCTTCTTTAATAGCTCAGAAAAAATACATTTGTGTATCAAACAAGAAAATGTTATTTATATGTGTGGAGTTCTTAAATTATATATTATTGAGATGCTTGTATTTGCAGTCCTTAATTGATTTCGATAGCTACTAATAACAGTATAAAAGAGTGAAAAATAATCACAATATAAGATAATATATCTTCCAGTTACATTGTGCTGTACTAGTTTAAAGTCCTTGCAAATGCATAAAGAAAATATTTTTCACTAATGATAACAGGAAGTGCTCATATGATTTTACAGTTTATTAGTTAAAATGATGATGATATGATGGTGCATGAACTTATGGAATGATAATTTATTAGTTACAGGAGAGTTTATAGGTTTCATTGAACTCCAGTTGCATTTTCTTTGGTTCTGTTAGACTTTATTTTGTTGTATCTTGAATTTTCTCTAGTAGATAGCAACTTCTGATAGTCATGCTTTTGATTTGCCTCTGTAAAAATGATAAATCTGTAAATGTTTATTTCACTGTGATATAGCAACCACATTAAAGTTTGAGTGAGAGACGTACTAGTCATCTGTACAAGAAATATTACAACATTTTAAAGTGTGATGTATTTGACTTCAAAGAGGTCTTTCTCATGTCCTGGATGTGACTGGAGAGGATATTCTCAGCTGTTTTGTTTGATTGTTATGGATACTTCTAACTGATTGTAATGTTACTTTTTGGGGGGAGGTTGCTTCTGTTTTAAAGAGATGTAAGCAGGCTGCCTTCTGTTAGCTAAGTCATGAGCTTGATAGTAATTGTCAAGACAAATGTACCCTATTTCTTTTATTCATTATTTCCTGATTCAGATCAAAAAGTAGAAACTGCATTTCTTTGAGAAGTTCTGAAATTTATTAAAAAAATAAATCTTATTATCAGGAGGGTTTGTTTTTGCTGAAAGTTTACTTTTGCGGGATTTTTTTTTCCTTTGAGTGGGTTTAATATTCTGGTTAGATTGTGTTCGTAATTATACAGCTGCTTAGCACTGTGTTCTGTAGCAATGCATAGTGGTTGCGTAATGTTACAATATTAATTAATTGTATACTAATAAATTGCTAATATGTTTTTGCTGACATAAGGCCTTTATGGATCACTGAAATATTTTGTGTTAATTGCAGATTCCTGGATTTTGTGATGGAGGGATCGGAACAACTATTCCCGGTGTGCATGGCCATGTGAATTGCGACGTATTAGTCGGTTACAAAGCAGTGTACCGTGTGTGCTTTGGTATGGCCATGTTCTTTCTTCTCTTCTCCTTATTGATGATCAAAGTGAAGAGCAGCAATGACCCAAGAGCAGCAGTGCACAATGGGTAAGATACAGAAATGAGAACTGAGATGGTGTGTGTGATACAGCTACTGTGAAAATAAAGCCTGTGGCTAAGCAATTTACTGTTCAGCAACAAAGAACTTCTTAGTAGCTGGAAGAGTCTTGTTGCAGTAGAGGGCATTCAGAGTTATTTGAGTTCTTAGATATGCCACATTAATTTTTATAAAGAGGAAAAGATGCACATAGCTGTCAGTTTTCAGAGTCTCAACTATGACAATGGGTAATCTGTCCAGAGGTTTCCCAAGATTAGAGGTTCTGCTTTTGTCCAAAGAAGACAAAATTAAAAGGTGCATAATGGTCTCAAGTTTCATTCCGCAGTGATCTTTCCACATGTAAAAAGCTTATAAAAGCCTCGTCTGTCCATTAGAAATTATGTTCTTCTTAACTTTGATGTTTGTAAGGGCTTGCTCTTAGCTGAACGGTTCTGTTTTGAAAATGAACGAAGGGATAGAATTATTATTTAGTTTAGTTTCCATGTCTCTTCCCCCTCTGCTCTCTTCTCTTTGGTCTCCTCCTTTGCATAAAGAAAAGTGATGTATGTATTTAGTTTCTGAGCTTCACAATTTTTCCCTTTCTATTCTGTTATAGCTAAGATTATAAGTCTTAAGATTATAGTGGAATTTGAGCTTGCAGTTTGGCTCAAGTGATAGTTTTCCTCCAGGCTGAACTTATGTGCAGTGTAACTTCTTAAACCAGGGAGATGCAAATTGTTGTAATAGAGCATGGCAGAAAATGCCTAAAACCATTTATGGTGCTTAGTCTTAGTGATAACAGATTGCTCAGACCAGTACTGTTTTCAAGATGATTAAACTTAACAGGGAACTATGAATAGCAGAGCCATAAAGATAGAGAGGTCATTTTATTTTATATTCAGTATAACAAGAATATTAAGAATCTCTAACATAAAATGAATAATAATTTCAAAATTATTTCTGTAGGGGAAGAGAGAATAACTAAGGCTGAGCAGAATATTGCTTAGTTATGTATTTTCTTTGCTTAGGTCTGAAGAAGGAGATGCAGGGTACAGTACTGGTAGCATAGTTTTGGGGGCGATGCATTAGCAGCGGTAGCTCAGTTCAGCCTTTTTTGTTTTTTTCCTCTCCTTTGTTCAGAGAGTGTACCCTTATATCTTTCCAGTACCTCCACAGATAATTGTCAATTTAGAGCATGCTTGTTACAAGCAAGAATAAAACTGATCAGGTACATTCTCTATCAATACGTTGTATTTAATTTTTTTTGCAGTAGTTACTGAAACACCTGATAGTGATCAGTCTACGAAGGTATTTAAACACCATATTGAAACCTTGAAGCACCTCCTTTTCCTCATATGTAGTGAAAGCTGAGGCAGCCATATTTCATGTAACATACATATAAAATCATAGCTTTTATTTTTGGAATTATTTGACTCTTCAGTAATACTTTGCAATGTAATCTTTCTATCAATGATTTGAAGAATTCAGAATGTTGTGTTTGCCCATGTATACCTACTAACTCTTCTGCACCTGCATGCAAGTTAAACCCAGTAGATGTGGTCTGGTGCCAGCATGTACTTTCTTTGCTTTTGTAACAGCAAATAGAATGGTTTCTTGCATTAGGATAATAAACAAAAATAAAAAAATAAATAAAAAAAAGGAACTCAATTATAATGTATTGAGAGGATTGTTGCTGGCTTGCATTGAATGCATAGCAACTGTGAGTATTATTTCAGATAAGTATTCTTTTCGGTTGTCATGCAAGCTATATAGATAGAGCATTAAGATTTTTTGAAAAGGTCTGGAATTGCACATAAAATATAGGCAAACTGGAACCTGTCCTTATTTCTGTAACTGAGAATGACATTGATATAAAAATTTCCAAATATGAATTCGAAAGCTAGTTTTAGTAGGGTATAGATTATAGAATAAATGTTCTAAATCAATTCAGCTTTGTAACTGGGTTTGGTCACCTTTTTTGTATCCCACTGTAATCCATTTTTCCTATGTTCTGCACTTCTCTTTTCATTTCACATAGTTCCTCTCCACACAATTAAATTTTATTCCTCTGAAGCAGTGTAATCTCTCCTTCTGGTTGTTATAATCAGGGATGGTGTCCAAAGTATGTGAAAAGATGGGAGGGGATAGAAATTTTGAGAACCATGCAGCTGTTGGACATCGCTGCTTATTGCCTGGGCTGTGGTACATGTCTCTATGCTATATTCAATTTTGAAGTACATGTAGTTGGTATCAGGCCTATATTTGGAGCTGCTGGTCTCTCTGGTCACAAAAAATTGCCTTCACCTTCTTCAAGTTTTGTTGGGCAAAACTTTTCAATTAGTTCCCTTTGCAGCATATTTGAATACGGTCTCTATTTGGGGTGGGGAGAGTCTTTGGTGAAAATATTTCCCTGTCTTCTTTCTAGGAAAATCTAGAAACATCTGAACTGTTTTGTTTGTCCATGAGTGCATGTTTTTACTGGAAAAAATCCAGCGCTGCTGTTTTGGAACAGGGCCTTAGAATTTGATCATGGCTTTTCTGTCAAGGATGAATCCTTTAATTTTGTTGCTGTGATAAATCCCCATCTGATGTAGCCCTAAAGAGTCTGAAGTCAGGTGGGAAGAATCTTTTGCTGTTGTTGTTTCGTTTTGTTTTTTTACGTGTTCCCATCTCATTGGAACCGAAGTGAGACTGATGGGGAAACTCCAGCATAAAGTTTGCTATCATTATAGGCACCAACTACACCTTCTAACTTTTTGGTTTTGATACTAAAAATAGGTAGGATTTTTGTACCCACCGCTCTGATATGGGGGCACTTCAGTAATCTTACTGTTCTGGTTATAAACCACCCATTTTTTCTCCCAAGCTTACTCATGACTTGCTTAGGCTTCTTTTTGCTTTTGTGGCAACTTAAGTCTTTAGAAAAAACTATCTTTGCTTCTTCCCTACTTCTTACCTAGGGTGTTTTAAGTAAGATATATTTGTACGCAATGATTTTCCTTCAAAGTCTCCAGCACCATCATATGAACATTGCAGGGCTGCTTGTTTTCTTGTTACTACAATGTCAGGTCCTGTAGTCTTGCACTTGTCAGAATCTTTGTAAAATAGGAGCGTGTAAACAGTCCTAGAGTATTACCGATGTGCTGCCTATCCATTAGGTTTAAACAGAGATAAACAATTTAAATATTTTAATTAAAAAACAAATGTCAATTATCTAATTGAAACAATTATTTTGGCAGCTAAGTGATGAACATAAGATGGTGTTATTGCAGTTTTTCATTAAAAATATATGACTTGTTTTGTAAATACTGTGCTTCATAAAGCAAAAAAAACCCCAGCTCCTTTCCCCAAAAGTGCATTTAAAAAAAAAGAATCTTACAATTGTACTCCACTCTAGTTTCATGTGTAATATGTCAGTGGGATAGCTATGGAAAATAACTGTCATACTCTGTGTTAGTCTAGCACAGTTTAAGCATCGTTTTTTAGAAAGCATCGTTTTCTAGGGAAAAAAAAATAGGCAGACAAGATTTTTGTCTTACTTCAAAAGAAGTAAGATAAAAATTAGTTTAAAAAAAACTGTAAGGATGTGAGTATCAAGGTTTTAAAGTTCACCGCTTTGCATCTTGTGTACTTTTGAGATTTCGCAAAGTATATTAGACTTTAATAGTTGCCCAACTTCTTTCTTTCTTTAGATTCTGGTTCTTTAAATTTGCAACAGCACTAGCAATTAGTGTTGGAGCCTTCTTCATCCCGGAGGGACCTTTTACTACTGGTAAGAGAATATTGCCTTCTCTTGTATCATAGCGCAATCATGATCGTTGTAAAACAAAATCAAGTGCATGCTAGTATCTTACAGTTTTTTACTGTAGCTGCATAAATATAGCTCTTGTCTGTGTTTAAATACAGACATTGAGAGGGGGTAAGATATCTATGGTTCTGAACTGGTTTTGCTTTATTCCTTTTATAGTATGGTTTTATGTAGGCATGGCTGGAGCCTTCTGCTTTATTCTTATTCAGCTGGTCTTGCTTATTGACTTTGCTCACTCCTGGAATGAATCTTGGGTTGAAAAAATGGAGGAAGGAAACTCAAGATGCTGGTATGCAGGTAAAGGAAACTGTATTACAATTAAGAAGTGTATGTTTCATTGTGCATTGCTCAGGGATTTATGTACTCAGTGTATTTTACCAGATTGCAAGAGTGGTTTTGTGCATAAGTAGCTTTTTCTAAGATGGTGTAATTCAGTGCCATTATCCTGCTGTCCTTTAGATGTCAAGTTTAAAAAAAAAAAAAAAAGTGTGTGGAGGAGGTCAGTGTCCGAGTGATAAGATCTGATCTTGGGGAATAGGCATCAGTTTATGATAGCAGAGAAGTGGCAATTGTAGGTTCTTGGTTTTTTTTCAGCTGCAGATTTTATTACACCTTAGTGCTGATTAAAAATAAACCTGTTAACTTCCTCATGTTGAGTGTAAGCATCATGAGTAATTGGTTTTTCTTTCTGTCTGCCTGTTGGTCATTCCTCTAAGGTATACAGTGAGTGAAAGGCCAAGATAGTGAAGAAGAGTACAAGTCATCCCACTGGAGAAATGATATGTTAATTTAGATTATCATATCTGAAATGACTTTCTAAGTCATTTC
This sequence comes from Apteryx rowi, assembly GCF_003343035.1. Taxonomy (NCBI): domain Eukaryota; kingdom Metazoa; phylum Chordata; class Aves; order Apterygiformes; family Apterygidae; genus Apteryx; species Apteryx rowi. The sequence goes on along the minus strand of NW_020449341.1, from coordinate 236,664 downwards.
AAAAAACAGCACAGCCTAACTTTTTGTAACAGCCACTTCAGTTTACTCTTTAAAATAAGAAAGAATTTGGAAATGAGATTTTGTTTTTTCCTCTATTAGAGAAGTTCATGTTTTAAGCTTTGCTTCAAAATATTGTTAATGTAAATATATTCCTTCATATTTCTTCTTCTTGGTTGATGTTAGAGCATTGGAGAATCAAACATTGCTTTAGGCTTCCTATTCATTGCGGTTTTTGTCTTTTTAACACCTCGAAGTATTTAGAAGAATTGGGGCCCTTTCTATTAGGCACTCTTAAACGCGGAGCAAAAAAAAAATTTTTTTATATATTTCCTTTACATTTTAGTGCCCATAGCTGATCTCCAATTCTGTCTTTGTATATTATATACAAAACCTGACGATCATCCAATATTTATTGAATTTTAATACTCTGTATTACTAAACCAGTTTAACTCTGTGTTTTTTGTCTCTTCACAGCTCTGCTGTCAGCTACAGCTGTCAATTACCTGCTGTCTCTTGTAGCTATTGTATTGTTTTATGTTTATTACACTCACCCAGAAGGTTGTTCTGAAAACAAGGCATTCATCAGTGTCAATATGCTGCTGTGTATTGGTGCCTCTGTAATGTCAATTCTTCCAAAGATTCAGGTATAGTTTTAATTCTTTTTTTATATATTATTTTCAAACAAAAACCCATTATGTAATCATACCTGAAATCTTTTATTAATTACTTGATTTTTTTTGACTGCTTCTTAAAGGAATCTCAGCCAAGATCTGGTTTGCTGCAGTCTTCTGTGATCACAATTTATACAATGTATTTGACTTGGTCATCTATGACCAATGAACCAGGTAAGTGTAGCAGCARTACTTTTTAGTATAAAAAATAATTTTAAAAAGTAGTAAATTTTATCTCTACCTTTTTGCAGGACAATATTAGAATGAAGTACTATGATGTTGTTACATGTGGGAGTTAGAGGCAGGAGCCATTGCTTTGTGGTTGCACCCGCCACCCCCAAAACCCTCTCTGTAATAATACTGAAGAGGATACAGTTCTTTCAGAGAGAACTTTTTTTTCCACTTTTCTTATGTGTAATGTATGGAAGATTTCTACAAATCATTGGCAGGATTGCATTATTCTAAAGCTTAGATTTTACAGATCACTGGAACTCTTCCAAGATGTGTGGAAGGCTCATCTCCTTATCAAGTTTCTTATCCTGCTAATTGAGATGCAGCTGATTATATTTTTCCTAATTAATGATTTTTTTTTAACTATTAGTAAAAACTTTAATGATTCTTGTGTCTGAAAACAACTGAACTCCTCCTTAGAACAAACATTCAGAAATTCCAGTGATAAAAAATAAATTGCCAAATATTGATCTCAGTGTTTTTAATGGATCTCTAGAATGGAAATAGCCCTTTTGTCTTAATTATGGTCAATCTTCTGTGCTTCTGTTTAACAGCATAGATGTGAGTCGTATTTAATTACTGCGGTAATTATGGGGAAATAAGATTATATTACTTTCAACTGTTTCATCTATATGTTATCAGTGGATGTTGTGGGTTGGGGAGKGTTGTTATATTAAACTGACTTAGTAGCATTCTTTTCTAACTCTGAGATGACTCTGGTACCCTGTCTCTAGACTATAGGGTTGTCAAACTTGTTTTCTAGCTGTAAAATTTCCATCTTTAAAAAGTTTAATATGGAGAGTGCTTTTATTGTGTGGCACCTAATTACATGGAGAGGAAGAGTAGAGCATTTGATGCATAACTTATTACAGATTTAAAAATACTCTTCCTTTATCTGTTCTAAGAGACATATTGACACAGTATACTGTCATTTTTCTGCTTTAGATATATGGGCTAAAACTAGATTCACAGCTTTTTATACCTTAAAACTGTCACAGTCTCAAAGTTGCATTCAATGTGGAAATGTACTTCTAAATATTTGTTCTGCTCTTGTTTTAACTTCTAATGTAATATCCCCAACAGATAGGCGCTGTAACCCAAGTTTGCTGAGCATCATTGGTTATAACACCACCACTATTCCAACCCAAGGTCAGGTAGTTCAGTGGTGGGATGCCCAAGGAATTGTAGGACTGATTTTGTTTTTGTTGTGCGTTCTCTATTCAAGGTAAGGCTGCCTCTTTTTTTTTTTTTTTTTTTTAATCCTATTAACTTGTATTACTTTTGACTCTCAGATACTATTAATTTTTTTGGTTAATGGTACTATGTTCATTCCTGTCAAATACAGCATCCGAACATCCAATAACAGCCAAGTTAACAAGCTGATGCTGACCAGCGATGAATCAACACTGATAGAGGATGGCATGCCCAGAAGTGACAGCTCCCTTGATGATGGAGATGATGTCCACCGAGCCATAGATAATGAAAGGGATGGAGTTACTTACAGTTACTCATTCTTTCATTTCATGCTTTTCCTGGCATCGCTATATATCATGATGACACTTACCAACTGGTACAGGTAATCTGCCTTTGATAGTATACTATACTAGTAATAGTGTACTAGTAATGAGTACACAAGATGCTATCTCTTGCTGGAAAAGGAGGCACAAGTTAACTGAAATAGAGTGTAGGTCTTGAGTGGAATTTTTCAAAGGAAGTATACTGTTTGCTCTATGTTAAATGAGTTGTATTTGAAAATTACAGTAGTCAGCCTTATTTGCAAGCCTCTGCCATGCTTTCTTGGATAATTCTTGTGATTCACTGGACTGCTGAAATACGCCCTGTTGAAGTGAGCAGGGCAGAGTCTAACTTTTTTTTTTATAATAACTTACTGAAAATAAGTAAACACTAGGCCTCTGTCTGGTACAGAGAGCAGGAAAAAAGAGAGGTACAACACAGGTGTTTGCTATGTGTGGTCAGTAGTGGAAGGAAATTAGGTTGTCTGCTCCCTGAAACATCCTCACAATAAAATGGCCTTCTGTGTGTGTGTTTCTACAGGCTTCAAATTGTGAGTTAGTGGGATAGTCTRTTAGCTTGGTCTGTTAATGTTATGTTAACAGCTTGAACAGAGGTTCTTCAGAATTAAAAAGGTTGAAAGTCTCTAATACAATAATAAATGCTATATCAAAATAGCAAAACTAGAAAGATATTTTCTTAAAAAATAACTTTTAATGGAGTCCTGCTATTTGTTTTGTGGCCTTGTTTGGGTCAATATGACATCAAGTTTGTTTATTCTTCTAGGGGACATCTTCTGACAAGTGAAAATTTTTTTTCTTTTTTTTTTTTTATGCCTATACATGCTATCCAACTTCTGTCTCTCCACAGATGTGCTCAGAGATTCCTTACAGTGACTTAATTGTATAAAAGAAAGGCTTTCCCCCGACCCCAAATGGCTGTTTAACATAATTACATGTCTAATAACTTTCGAACTCCTGAAGGTTCAATTAAAAATCTTGCCCAAATTTGTGGGGAGGGGGAGTGCAAAACCATTTGCTTGCTTTCATGTCTTCAGTAGCTTTTGCTTGGATAAAAAATGAACTGATTTCTCACCTCACTAGTCCAATTCAGAGTATATATCTTTTGGTTTTGAGCTTGTTGTTGCTACTCTGGGAGTATAGAGGGGATCTCCATGTTTGCTAAGCATGAAAGCAGTAGGCAGAAAAAGGCAGTTGCTGCCAATGAAGTTTTCATACAGATTGGCTTGAACTGCCTGGTAGGGGGAGGGTAGAGAAGGTATTCTTGGAGGTGTTGAGTCAAAGTGAAAACGAATATACTGTGAAAATGAAGTGTTGAAGAGTGACTTACTATGCTAGTCCGTCACGTTAAAACAAAAATCACAAGTGATCTTTTTTCTTTTCTTTCTTTCACAGTCCGGATTCTTCTTATGAGACAATGACCAGCAAATGGCCATCTGTCTGGGTGAAGATCTCTTCCAGCTGGATTGGCATCGTGCTCTATGTGTGGACTCTGGTTGCTCCACTGGTTCTAACAAATCGTGACTTTGACTAGGCTGCGCTGCTCTCCAGAGAGATTGTGTTAGGTTCACCTTGTCTTTGAAATGAACAGTATTCCAGACTATCGTGTAGTTGTAAATATGTGTGTGTGTGTGTGTATGTGTGTGTGCACTATCCATGTAGTATACTCTGCTTTATTCTGCATGATTACCTTGAATCATGTGTTTTTGTCATTTCACTAAATGACTTTTTCTAGCTGAGCTCAGTGACAATTGCTGCGATGATGGTTTTCATAGAATTACTCCTGGATTTTGTGCTTTGGGAGTGTTAGATATAAGATCAAGACTTTTGGAAGTAGCTTCCCTCCCCCACCCCCACTTGCATTAAATACTAAAATGAAAAAAACTCACACAGCGCAAGTGTTAATTAGGTAATGTAACAAAACAGTATTAGAGCAGACATTGCAAGCAAAGGCGGGGCTGCCTTTGATAATCCCTGTTGCCTTGATTTCAAAGTCTTGTATAAGCATTGTTAAGACTCAAAACTGTGCATGTTAGTTCACTGAATATTTGCATTATTTTGGCACTTAAAAGCTTGACTTTTTCTGTATTGAGGGCAATAATACCTTTGGCACAAATGTTAAATGGAGAAACTTGCACCTAAAGTTGCAAAGAAGCTAATGTCCTCCTTGGTGCTATTGGGTCTGATGTGCCCTACTGCAGACAGAAGGACACCCTGGTAAAGAAGCAATTCCTGGTATCATGGTCAGAAGCATGTTTTTAAGGCACCTGTTTACAATATGCCTCTATGTATTTTTTTTTTTTTTTTTTTAATAGCTTAAATAGGATAGCTCTGCTGTAACTTACTGCTGTTGGTGTGCCATTTTTTTCTTGGTTAACTCAAAATCATAAAGGTTGCAAGGAGGTGAGTGGTGAAAACTGTAGGCCCCTAGGAGGAAATTGTTGGGATATTATGATTTAAAAAAATGGAGGAAAAGGAGCACTGGGATTGTAGTAAGTAAAGGAGGCTTGCATTAACTAAGACTTCAACAAAAGTGTTTCTTATCAAATTTTAGAGCCCCCAAATATATTATGTTTTAATGTATTAGATATTTTGCTTGTCATCCCTGGCAAGTCCATTGCCAGAGATGGACTTGGGCCTAGAAAGTCTAATTCTAGGCATGAAATAAATTATATGTTTTTTTTAAACAGTTTGTATAGTTCTGTGCAGTTAATCTTAAATGCTTTTGTGCTTGCTGCTTTGTAGTTGAAGTATGTAAGCTGCATTATTTATATATTTCTGTTACTTGTTACATCTTGAGACTTTAGCAATCTGATTGGGAGTGACCCTAGAACCTTTAGCAGTTGTCATCATGATCTGTTAACTGTGGTGTTTATACTATTACTTCATGTTGCTAATTCTGTAAGCTTTTACTTTAAATCTGCTCCTAGACACTGACATTTACTGAAGAAGTCTGACATGTCAGTCAAACTTAAAATGGTAATGAAACRATTAGTAAAGATGTTTAGTAATTTTGAACATGTTATTACCTATTAATAAATAAATTTGAATGAGGATGTCTGCTCTTGATCTCTCATACTGTTGCCAAACAAAGGATAGTATAGGGTTTTGTATTGTGTTCTAATCTTACATTCCTGGGGCATTTTAAGGCACTCTTCAGCTGAGAGGTAACAACACTGCAAAGTACATCTGTAAGAAATATGGTTATTTCTTGTTCCTGGCTGGCAGATCATGCATATACCTATATAAAGGTTTGAGACAGCTATTCTCCCTGTGCCTTTCGCAGCCATCCCACTGAAAACAATTAACATGCTTTCTACTTGCAGTGCACTTCTACTTCATCAACTGTTGCATTATCTTGCATCTGCAACCTGGTTTTTGCAAGTTTAGCTGATACACCTGAATAGCAGTTCTAATACAGCACCACCTAAGTTCTGTAATAAATACCTGCTCTTTCACTGAATTAGAAGGATGAAGGGGACAACACATTCAGCTACTTGTATGCTTAAGTTATTCCTTCAAAAAAGGGAATTTTGAGTAGTAGTGTGGAATGTGTTTTTCCTGTTGCCTGCATGAAGGGGTTAGTAAAGTCATTTCTCCCTTCACTGGGCCATCTCACATACTGGAGCTTCTGTGTTGCAGGCTTATTTTATAAATGTTGTGGTTTGTTTTTGTTAATGCAGGCAGTTTAGATATTCTTTAACTACCCTGTAAAAATTCAAGGCTGCTATTGATGGAACAATGTTTGAGAGAGCAAACAGAAGTAAAAGTCATTGCACCATTAAGGCTGGAAACAGACAGGCTTTTAAATTCATATCTGTTTAGCGCACAAAATAAGAGACAATCCTTAGCAAATATCACACTTAAGTAACATTTATTTTATCAGAGTAGATCGTCCAAGTTAAAAGTACTCATGCAGTCAAGGGGCCTGGTGACTGTAAAGAACTTCTCCCCAGTTTGTGCTATGTGTAAGCACTTCCACTGAAGTGAAAGTAAGGCAGAACCAAGATTCAGCAAGGTACAGGCACTTTGTTCCCAGTTCAAGCAGGGAAGAAAAAAGCCTACATTAGGTCCTGGTCCCCTCCCACCCCAAAAGAGCCTCATGTTTATTAAACAAAATGTTGTGAAAAATAGAAAAAACCCAAAATAGAGGAAGTCAGTGCTCCCTAACCATACACTACTAGTTTACTTCATCATACATAAGACCAGAAGTATAAGAAAGCATAAATCAAAGCTTACTATTAACAAGTGTTCAGTTACCTGGGATATTGAGATAAGTATAATTCCAAGTATTTTGACAGTAGTTAGGTATGGTAACAGTCTGACTTGGTATTGCCAACCATGTCTAATAGTTTGTCTAACAGCTTGTCCAACTATATAGTTAAACAACTGCTTGTAGGAAGGAAGATAGGAAAAGATATTTTAGATTCCACATTATCTGGTTACATAAAACAATGATTTACAAAAAAACTCATATACCAAACAATATTCTAAATAAATAGTTCATCTTCATGACTATATACAGAGTCTCCATTATATTAGTTATCCAAGAAGGGCATGTCTGCATCCATGGGTGCTGGGGCCAGTTCACATAAATAGAACAGCGTGGCTTCGCTTGCTTCTGCCTCTGTCAGTGGCTCCAACCGCACTAGCTTGCTCTGAGTGGGCTCAGGATCCAGGCTGCTCTCCAGGAGCTCATCCACTTCCAGGGGTTTGTCAACAGAGGAACCAGTTTCTGTTGTGGAGCTTCCACTCTCAGCAGTGGAGCCTGGGTTCCCATCAAGGAATGCAAGGAGTGGAAATGCAGTGTACTGTATGAGTTGTTTATCTAAACAAAAAAAGGTTCCCAAAACATCATCAGTTCACATGCAATTTTAAGTGCAAAAGAAAAATCAAAATTTATTTTTTAAAATCTTCATTGGTGTTTGTTTTTAAATAGTGATTTAAGAACTGTTGGATTTATATATAAAATGTTTTGGACTCTTTTGCAAAATCATCAATTTTTCTCTGCACCTGGTACAGTATCAAGAGCCTTAAAAGCAAACCTAATACTAAGTATTTTGTTTTGGTCATTTGCTTATCATCATGAAACAAAAAACAGACAAGGAGCAAATAACTGAGATGATTGTTTTAAACCATGTTTGTTCAACTGTGAAATTGTTTCATCAAAACATTTTTATTACAACTAACCTGATCTGGGCTTAGAAACTTGTGATTCTTGTGAAGCAGCTGGACCAGCATTATTCTTAAGAGTTTCAATTCCCTTTGGCTCCATCTGGAAAAGAAGCCAAAACCTAAATATACTCTTAAAATTTATTTCAATAGTTTGCGACTGCAATGCCAACAGATCTTAGCTGACCAACTATTAAAAATAATAGTAACAACAAAAACAACCAAAAGTTTTTTTTTTTTTTTTAATTAAGGGATGCACTGGCATCAGCTATCCATACTAATAGATCCTGGCCAAGAAAACATGAAATAGAAACAAACTTTTTGAGGAAGAACTGAGAGTAAGCTCATAACAGACTAGGACAAACTCAGATCTTTTGCTCTACTGGTTGTTCTAGGTTTCCCTTTCCCACCAGACAACACAGATGAAAACACTGTGTATATACCATGTTCACAAGTAATAAAATCTTAGAAGATGCAAAAGTCAAGAGAATGGTACTATGTACAGGTATTGTGTTCAAGGTAACTTAACACAGTTTTAAATGACAGCATTTGTCACTGACTGGTATGCTTTTTCCCCTTCCTGTTTAAAACTAACAAATAAGATAAATTCAGCTGCAGCCTTTCTATTCTCATGGAAGCCTTGAAAGCCAAAGCATAAAAAAAGTTATTATACCAGTAAAGAAAATAGGTAAAGGACAAAAAAAAAAAAACCCCAAACTTTGCATCTCTTGCTACTATGTAAGTTGAGCAATGGATTAAAGACTTACTTTAGGATTAGCAATATGATCTGTGGGATTCATCTGCACGGAGCTTGTAAAAAGCTGAATAAGACAAAACATATCAAGTTTTAGGTATCTCAATGTTCCTATTAAGAATACAAATAAGTCATATTTGCATGTGTGTGAGGATAATCCCTGCACTATATTTTCACCCTCAATCAGGATTAGAGTTTATTTACAAGTAGTTATCACTTTTGCCAAGAAAACTCCATTGGAGTGGACTTGGTTTGGAATTGCATAAACTTTAGTGACAAAAGAAACAACTACATCATGCCTAACTTGGAATAATACGGTTTGCTACTGCTGTAGTCTTCAAAATACTGATTCATTCATATTTTGCTGCATAGAGAACTCTGTGGACAATGAGGAAGAATGCTCCCTCATCACATTTGCAAGTGACACCAAATTGAAAGGAGTCATCAATACATGGGAGAGCAGAGCTGCTGTCCAGAGGGATCTCCACAAACTTTAAGAGTCGTCCAACAGGTACCTCACCAAGTTCAGAGCCAAATGCACCTGGGATACAACCACCCCATGCACTGGCCCAGGCAAGGGACTGAGTAGACAGGGAGCAGTGGCTCAGAGACAGACCTGAGAGTCTGTTTGGGGTGGACAACACCCAACCATAAGCCAGTGGCATGGACTTCCTACAGGGAGGAGGCTTCAATAATAGTTAATTAATTATTAATTATAAACTTGCTACAGCAAGAGCATAGACTCCAGGTCAGTGGAACAATTATTTCCCTCTATACCACACCTAAGGCCACTTCTGGAAGAGCATCCAGTTTTAGGCTTCCCAGTATGAGACAGACAACTGTCAAACTGGAGAGAGTCCAGAGGACCACAGATGGTTAAGGGACTGGAACATAGGAGACACATGAAGATGGGGAGCTGGGCTTATTTTGTCTGAAGAGGAGAAGGTGAAGGAGGATGCACCTGCACCCTTCCACTACTTCTGAGGAGGTGTTATAGGTAAGACAGAAACTCCCCATGGAGCAGACAGAGAAAGGACAAAAGGCAAGAGTCACAAGCTGCAGCAAGGGAAATTGAGATGGACATAAAGAGTTTTTCACAGGAAGCAATCAAGCACTGGAACAGACACCCAGAAAGGCCATATAATCTCCATCTTTGGAGATTTTCAGAATTTGAGTTGATACGGTCCTGAGCTTCAAAGTTAGATTGTGTTGTTGGCCCTGCTTTGAGCAGGGGGTTGAAAGAGATGACCTGCAGAGGTCCCTTTTTCAACAGAGTTTATTCTACTCTACATAAATCTGAAAAAAAAAATTAGGAACATACACATACTCCTAAAAAATAACCTGAAATGGCTAAGCTTGTAAAACAAAAACCAAGGGCCTCTTTCAGCCCAGTTCACTGAGAAGACCAGAGGTTATGTGCCGGACTATTTCAAAGCAGGAATATTAGTCTAATTGTTGTCCAAGTTCCTGTAGCCACAAGTATAAGCATGTCTCATTAAGAAAGCCATTCTTCAATCAAAAGTTTAAATCAGGGTAATCACCACAGCAAGCACTCGAAGTGATGTAGCGTTACAAATTATACCAGTGCCACAGGAACACAGATTACCACATATTTGTAACTTCTCTCCTTTTTAAAAGGAAGGAAAGGCAAAAGAAGAATATCTGCGTGTTTAAAATACATTTTAGACAGTAGCAAGCCACACACAAATGCTTTTTTCTAGACCATTACTACAAAACAATAAAAATATTAAAATAAATGGAGAAAATTACATCAACCAGAAGATCTGGATCTATGCTGAACTGTCGTCCTGATAACATAGCCTGAAAGTCCTCTAAACTGCAGTCGATACTGTCAAGATAATCCAGGAGTTCAACTCTGGAAAACAAACAACTGTATTACTCCATCCCTTGAGAAAAAGGAGAAAAATCCACAATTAAGTTTTACACAGATGTACTATATGCATCTAAAAATCTTCATTAGTACTACAATAATCACCTCTCATTAAAAACATTTTCAAAAAAAAGACTGAAAACTTCTAGCCTTGCTCTTCAAAGTAGAACCCATGTAAAGCAGGCAGATACCCCAGAACAGAAATCACATCAACATAACACTACAGCAAGCAGCAGCAGAGATGCACTACTCAGACCCAGCTAGCCCTAACAGAGTCCCATCTGCTTGCAAGAACTATGCAGATAAATCCTGAGAAGATAGTTGGTTTATAAAGTGACAACATTACACCGTGTCAGACTATGCACTCCAACTCATTCCCTTCACCATGAAAAGCAGAGGGGGTCCCGCCCCCCAGTCAAGGGAAATGGCACATAAGGAGTTCATATATGGAGATACAGAAGTAATCAAATGATGCATGTGGGAAGAGACAGCATTCTTCAGAAAATTAAAAAAGCGCATTCCACTCTAAGCTGCTGATATCAATTATGTCATACATACCATTTCTCTGTTAAGAAATCTACATCCAATGACTATGGAGCAAGCAGTACAATCATAATGACTTTTTAAATAGTGAATTTTTTTTTAGATTTTAAGAATAATAATAAAAATATCTGCCTATAGCCAGGAAGAATGAATGCTACCTTTTAGGACACACTGCATGATACATTTATTCTTAAAAAGAACGTGCCATTGATTCTTTCCGAGTTTGAAATAGGGGAAAAGAAAACACACATACAAAAGCTATGGTGGAATAACACCTTATAAATTATTAGCTGCTTGCATCAAATATTCATGCTTATGCTGTTACCCAATGAAAATCATAGGGAAACTCAAAGCAGTCTGTACTTCAGCTGAAGAGGAGAGAGGGCAGAAGGGTAAATGTGGGGAATTACAGTGAAATTTGCAGGGAAGCTTGCTCTCTCAACTCTTAACAGACATTCAAGGAATTATTAAAAAAAGAAAGTATTAACTCCACCTAAAGCAATATTTTCAATAAAGAAAGCCTGTCAGAAATTCAGTACTTCCATACCTTTAAAGTGGTAACAAGCCTGACAAAACCAAGCCTTCCAGTATTTCTACACAAACTCTTAAAATAAGATTAATCAGTTCTCTTAACCTTAGTCAAACAATCAGTTCCGATACTTTAAAAAACAGGCTACTCACTTTCCAAGAAGATTTATGTTCTGTGAAATTACTCCATTCTCACTGAGTATGGAATCCATCACTGAGACTGGATCTTCAGCAGTTAAAGCTGACTGGTTATTCAGCTGTACAGCACTTGACATGAGTGGACTTGTACTGTCACTGACAGGGCTGAGGGGATCATTAGCTGGGAAAGCGACTGATTCTGTGCTTTTATCCCCCTGAATTACAGGGGCATATTCTTCCTCATTATCATCTTCCACAATTACAATATCAGGAGAATGACTACAGCTGTAATATGAGACAAATGGATTAATCAACACAGAGTTTCATACATTTATTTAAACTGGTACTACTTCATAGGTTCAGTTACATCCCATTTTAGCCAAGCTACTGTATGCAAATGAGCTTTCCTATTAAAATGGAGAAGGAAATAAAGCAAGATGTTCTAAGCTTATCTATTTTCCATTGAGATGGTGCAGGAACACTCAACACAGTTAACAACTTAGCTAACAGAGCAAGGCCATAATGACAACTGCACTCTACTATAAAGGTATAGGAACATTTTGGTATTTTTGCATTAGAACAATTTTAAGCTTGCATATAACCAAAATATGTATGAAGTGGGCCAAAACATATGAGGCCATGAAAATAGACAGGTCATGTATATTTTGTGTCTTTCCCCTTGAACAAAATTAAAATCCAGAGCAACCATAAAGGATCTTAGTCAATAGTGTTATAGTTAATTAAGCTTGTTATGTATACCAGGAAGGCAGTTTAAAAACTCAATGGGGAAAGGAGTCTCAAAGAATTTATTTTCCTCTATATTCTTATGATTTTCTTAATCATTAAATAATTGCACTGCCTCTCTGCCACAGCCTTATCTTTATTACTTTTTTTAAAAATCAGAGAATGTATCTCCAGACATCAATTTGACAAAAATAATAGTACTAGCTCAAGCAACAGCTAGTACATATCTAGGTTTTATTCCCTACAGCATAATACAGGCCCTAGTAACTCAATACAGCTCAGGAACAGACTTGCATCTCAATCCCTGGACCAAATTTCAGCTGCTCATAGTTAGAAGATGAACATCTACAGTGCAAAGTACATCGAGAGAAAGAAGGAACATAGTCACAAAACACTTGAAGCCACACAGAAGAGTTTCCATTTCAGTTTAAATGGAAAAGCAAGCTGTGATAGCTACTGAAATTAACAACCTTAACCCTGTGTGTGTTTGGGCGGGGGGAGGGGGGGCACTCCTTCCTGTCTGTGTTCATAGACAAAAATAAGAAGACACCAATTGTTCTATCTTTGGACAAGTAGTATCCTCAGCAAGGGTGCAGTAACACAGATTTCTTTTCACTGGTTTCTAACTTCACCATATTGAAATTTCAGTAGCCAATTTAACTCTTTGAAACAAATCCACAGGTCAATAAATCAGAACCTACAGTGAATTCACAGATGAAGCTACTATACATGCAGGAGTACTGGATAACACTTGTATGTAAGACATCTGAATTGTTGCATACTATACAACAATGAAAGCCAGTTATCTATATAGACTTCTACAGATTTCTTACTTGGAAGAATCTGAAGTGGTATCTTCATTTGTTTCCGGTGTATCTTCATTTGTTTCTGGTGTGATGGGAGGATTTTCTTCATCACCCATAGGATTTTCTTCATCACCCATATCCTCAGTGACATCATAAATGATGATATCATCTGAAATCTGCTCCCTTTGTTTTAAGCCCTCAGGTCTGTTGAGAGGTACCTGAGAATTATTTCAAAAAGATTAAGGGAACAATTACATTAATTTCAGCATTCTGACAGTTATCATTGCATCTAAAACCACTTTAAATCTAAAGATGTGCAAGCGCTTTCCTACATCTCAGAGATCACAAGGTGATTGTACAGATTTACCTTTAACAGAAAAACACATAAACAAATGAACAAGTTACAGAATAGCAGCTACAGAAAAAATGCTTGGCAAATTATACAGGCACAGAAATAAAAACATACCAGCACCGTCAGACAGCAAAAGTAACAATAAAGCTAAAACTATGGTACTACACAAGAACCAAAACCACAAAAAAGTGACCCTTAGTCTTGATCTGCCATTTAAGTGGCACCTTGCTGTAAAGCTATTACTTCTAAGAAGTAGCTTTCCCATGTTATACCACTCATTCTGATGTTTTCCCCGCCCAGAATTATTTGGACACCAGAAGTAACTTTTGGTGGTGTAACTCATTCAAACATCAAAGGAACTTGACATGATTTTGCTGGATTGGATGCTGCCTTGCAGAACACCAAACTGTATTCTAGTCCCTGGATGAGGCTAGGGGCTACTAATTCACTTCCCACAAGGCTATTTCATCTGTCTACTCCCTCTACTCCCTACCTTTGTCGCAACACAAGGTACATATAAAAGAAAACTTACATGATGGTTAGTGTCGGCTGGTTCTTTGACAATTTGTTGAAATACATTTGACTTTGTAGGTCCATTAGTGTTCAGAAGTAGGGGCCTGAACCAGGAAGAAAAAAGAATGACTAATCTCAAAACTGTTTCTTTGGTTTTTAGTCTACGAACCCCCTCAACATATTGACCAGAGAGTAAGTTTGCAAGATCATACTTACCTCTTACGCTTTAGGCTCACTAGTTGGTTATTCTGCACCAAGGTAACAATAAATTGCACAATCTATGAGGAAAAAAATACTACTGTTAGTAGCTTTACTATGTAATTGTTTGTTTCAGAGTATCAAGATACCTTATAGCATAAAACCTCAACAATAAACTCTATACATTAGCAGCAGGACACTTATTCTGTGTGGTAACTTTCATACAGATCAGTTCAGGAAGGTTGAAATCAAAATCGATCAGAAAACACAGAGAGGTAATATCTAAAAAGAATACAGTTAATCAGTTCTCTAAGAAAAGCTTTTTCATATAGCAAGTGATAGAGTAGATTTTTACACTAAATCATTAAACATACAGAAATAAAATCCAGTAACTTAAACTATAAAAAGAATCCTAAAGCAAATGACAGAAGGCACATTAAGGATGTTTAGAGATTCAGGTTACATACACAGTCAGAACTGGTCCTGATGAAAGGCATTTTGACAGATTCAGGGGTGGAGTGAGGGGAAAAAGCAAGACACATGCAGATGACTCTATTCATCTTCTGCCCTCCCCCACCGAAATGTTAGTTTTTCATCATGTATATTTGGCTTGAACAACCCCAAAAACAGTACAAGTCTCTGCTACAAGGCTGTCTACAGTATTGTTGTTTTGTGATATGCAAACAAAAAAGAATGTATAAGCTCTTTGCATTTACATCAGTTTTGATAGATCATAAGTCTAACTTAAGCTAAGCTAATGTATTATCTGTGGGTTCCATTCAATATTCTTCTGATAACACTAGCCTTGTATTCCTAAAGTTAAGTCGGACAGTAATGAATGCCCAATATAGAATTTTGTAATTTTTTCAGTGAGATACATTTTCCAAAGATCTGTCAGCCAAAAATATTAGTCATCTGTCTCCTAAAGTAACCGAAAATGGATGGATCATTTTAAGGGTACTTCAATGAATGATGTACGATGTTCCTATACCTCTTTCTTTGAAGGTGTTTAAAGGAAGTTTTGGCATTATCTTCTGCTTATGCAGTGAGATATGCTGAATGTTTGTCTTACAAAGATCTGTGCACCATATACCACCTATTGTTTTTTTCCTACTAAAAAGACATTTCATATGCTACCAAAAAAAAAAAAAAAAAAAAAAAAAAAAAAAAAAAAAAAAAAAAAAAAAAAAAGAGTAAGGCTAAATGTAAGAGAATCTGTAGCAGATATTCCTAGTTAGGAAGGCATCGCAAGCTGATAACGCTTGAACAGTTGAAGCCTTACCTTCCGAATAACTTGCTGTTGTTGCAAGTGTTTTGCTCTCAGCTCTGCCACTTCCCTCCAAAGAGATTCATTCTCCCTGTTTAAAAAGAATGATTTAAGTCAAACCAAATGCAAGTTTTAAAATATTTTAAATTAATAATTTTTTGTTAAAGATTAGTTGGTTTCATTAAAACTCTTTGAAATGTGTTTTTAAGATTGTGGGGGAAAAAAAAAGACCCAAACCATTACACAAGCAGCAGTCTTGGCAAAGAATTACAAATCAGAGAACCAAACAGAACATAATAGCCTGCATCAGTGAATTATTTTTCTCAAAAAAGACTTTCCCAAATTTAGCAATATTTCTATATCACACACACTGAGCATTCCAAAACTAAGTATCTTCCTCTCACATAAGGAAGTCTACCCTCTCCTCCTCTTTCTTTTAGTAATTAAATCTTAAGGAATAAAAAATATATATATACAGTTGGTTTCTGGCAGCAGCAAAGGACCATGCAACACAAGAATATAGTTTCCTCTCACTAGTTTAAAAAACAACAACAACAAAAAAATCACAGTTCTTCATCCATATCAAGCCTGTTTGCCCTCCCTGACACACCTCTTGCTAGGTGCAAGCCAGCTATCRGAAAGCATCTTGGAAGCATCTTTACAGAACAAGTCCTACATGCAGCTGCCGGTTATCCTAAGAGTCACTTCTGTTAGCTCCAGTACAGGGGCACACTAGGTGCTGAAAATAACAGAAGCACAGCAGATGACAGCTTTCATGAAAAAATGCTGTTTTACATACCTCAGTTTTTCCAGTACTCTCAACAGCCAGAACTGAGACAGCATAAAAACTGCTGTTAAAGCAAGCTTTGCTATCTTTTCCATGAACCTTGCTGTTTCTAACAGCATAAAGCATATTAGGAGGTAGATAATAAATACAGACAGCTTCACTGAGTAAGGAAAGACAATACACCATCCTCTTCTCTTTTGTAGCCTCAGATGTGCACCAAAAAGGGAAAAAATCTCTCCACTCGTATTCAGTGGTTTTTTGGAAACCTTTAGCTAAGTTTTCAGAAACAGCTCTTGGTATATTTTCTGTAAGACACTTAAGCACAGTATTATGAAGCTTATTACCCACTCCTCAAGCTTCTACTGCATCCAACGTGCAATTTAAGGGTATGGCTCCATCACAAATTCAAAACTGAGGCCAGAGATTTCGAACTTTGTTTTCCCACCAGCTTTCTGAACATGTTTTCACAAATTTAGCTCCAATTTCCACTTCAGTCATTTGGAACAACAGTATGGTTGTCAAAGACTGATCAATCTTCTGATCTTTCACAAACTGTCGGGCTGTTAGCAACCTGATGTAATTTCAGCCAAAAGTCAACCCTGCTCTGAGCAGCTGTTTGGACCACATGGCCTCCAGGAATTCCTTCCAACCCAAATTAATCTATGATGCTAAAAGGTGAAAACAAGCATGATTTCTCATAGACTGGCCAGCTCTTAATAAGACTCTTCCTAGTTGAAGTAAGTTTACCTTTGAATATTCTATCACTCAACTAATTAGAACCAAAGACTTTAAGAAGCATTTACTTCTTAAAACTTAACCCAATAGTTACCTCTGCCACAGAAGCATGCAATTATTTATGTTCCCAATCTGGAGTCTTGGGACAGAGTTAAAGTGCTGTGACTTAGAGTGCAAAAGTTTGTGTCTGTATATTCTGTCTGTATCTTCATACTCTAAAGGATTAAGTCATTTGTTACATACATCTCTCCTCATGTTGAGAAAAAAATGTAATTACTAAACAGGTAATAATGTTATTCTAAAAATACTCTATTTATAGTTAGATTTTAGAATCTGTGCCTCTGCAGCGGAGATAACTAACTGAATTTCTAAATTAGATTTCTAAAGAAATTTTCATAAGCATCAATTGTTCTGCAATTTTTAGTAGTAGGGGAATTAACAGAAAAGTAACTAGCAAAAACATAATCATTAGTTATAGTAAGAAAGTATTACAAATAATTTGCACAAACTAAACTCTGCCTCAAATGAAACTTGAAGACATAAAACAGTATACTTATGTGAAGAGTTGAATATTCAACATCAGCAGCATTATGGAATTAGTATTAAAGGTGTTGTTTAATTGCCTACTACTAGCCAAGTCTTCAAACACTAAATTTGCTTATTATTTTTAGTTATATAAGAATATAAATGTTTAATTTTTTTATTAAAGATTATTTTCCCAAAGCAATATTTAAAGTTAGATATTTAGAAATTGAAACATTTACATTTGAGAGAAACTTTCTTTTTATAAAAAGAAAGCTTATTTATATTCTATACCATTTTTGCCAAGAAAAAAAAAAAAGTAGATGCTTCAGACACTGATGTTTCAAATTTTTTGCCCAATACATATTATCAGAATTACTCAATTTTAGTGATCAGTTGCTGATGGAGCAACTTACCTCTTTAAAGCAGACAATCGAGATTCAATAGTCTCTTGTTTAATTTGCACTTTCTGAGCACTGCTTATGATTTTGGAGAGATCTTCCTGACGAATCTTGTTTTCTTCAGGTCTCGAAGAAGAAACCTTTAAAGGATGAGAACCCAGAAACACCACTTTGCTTTACTCTTTTTTAGATATCATTTTCTTTGGTGATCAAGTATATTTGGTTCTAGTATTGGCAATCCATGTGTTCTTAAGTTTATAATCAACCAAGCATCAAACACAAAGTGCAGAAATGCACAGAAATTTTTCTTCTAACAACTGCCACTAAACTAGATTTAATTGTTAAACATTTCTGTACATTCAGATTCTTCAAACATTCTACTAAGTGCTCCATTTAATCATAACTGCTTATAAATTAACCAGTTAACAACTACATTTCTCCCACCAGTTTAACTTGCTTTATTTCTATTTCATGTACGCTCTTATAGAGCTCTGATTCACAATGACAGCACAGTATATTTCAGAAACGCATTTAGCAGCATGACAAACATGGTTATATATATGGTCCCTCTCTCTTCTCCTTAGTGGAAAGTTTAATGCTTACAGTATCTTTGTTCTGAAACAAGCTACATAAACAAGTAGATTTTGTTATATTAGCAATGGTGAAGTCAAAGCATGCTCTGCACTAATAAACATTTGCAAAATACATCACATTAGCGTAATTCATTTTTGCTACTTGCCAAACTTAAAAGCTACGACAGCCAAAGACATTACATAAAGGAGCCTAGTCAAATTCCCCAAAATATATTTAATAAGTAAAAGTATATTTCCACAGCAGCACAATTTATTTACTTCCCAAAACTCCAAGCTTATTTGTACCCAAAATCCTGCAATAACTAAATCTGACGCAAACTTCACCATTAATTAGTATTTATTAGTATAGGTTTGCTATATATTGAATTTTCACTAACCTTCCTTTTAATGTGTTCCAACAAGTCCTCCCGGCCCTGCTTAAAATATGGGTGCTGAAACTCTACTGGGCCATCTCGCTCCAGTTTGACAATCCCAGAATCAACATGGACAACTTTACGGAAGCCATCTTTAAAAAAATAAATAAATAAATAAAGGGAGAAAAAGAACTCTCAAAACCCACATTAAGAAACTGAAATTATATTGTTCCAACTATCATTTTATCAGTTCTGAGGCTCAGACAGTATCCTAGTAGCAAAGAACAGTGTCACTGCTCAAAGGATGTTATTTAGAACTAAATACCAACAGGATCTAGAACTACAGTAGAAAGCAAAAAAACCCCAAGAACTTACACATGTTCAATTGTCTGACAAAGCTTGCCATGTTGTTGTGCTTGAAGTACTTGGGAAGAATCTCTTTTGCAAATCGCTGTTCATCCAACACCAAGAAACTCTGGCCATTCTAAAATGAAAGAGACACATCGAGCTACTTAAAAACTATTGTAGAAACACTCTGGGCTTTTAGAATTAATCACCGGATAGGAATGCTTCCTTTGTGCATGTAGAACATAGCCAATCTGCTTGCCTACAGACAATTTTCCACAACAAAAAGCGTACAAACCTTACAGTTGCAAAGCAACTAAGTATTACCAATTTACATTGCTATCCATATCTTATGGGAAACATTCCTATTGCTACTCTTAGCTTAAAGCAGTAAATTAATACAACTAGTTTACTAACAATTATCACAGTTTCACTATCACACAATAATATCAGTTTTGTATGTTGCTTCAAAGTCTTGGAAGGAATTAAACCAAAGAGACTGCACAAGGGAAAAAAGAAGCAGCTGGAAGTCCCTTTTCCTTTCCAGCATGAAAACATGACCAGCTTGATAGAACTGTCAAAGAGAGTACAAGATGTCAACTAGGTTTTGCATTTAGCAAGAAAACACACTCAAGTCAATACCCCTTCCTGCTGGGATGCCAATTGTGGGCGAGGACTGATCTTTTCATCACCGAACTGATCCTGGAGTTTCAGCCACAGGCTCTGACTAAAACAGAACACTTAATTGTTTGTTCTTCAGTGACCGTGGTCCATCAACCACAGGGCAAGTAACTGACAGACTTCAAATTAGCTACTTTAAAATGGTATAGGTGTTGCCCCTGCATCCAGTCTCTCACCCTGCATTTAATATGAAGCCTATCATCTCTGACAGATGTCAGCATTGCTACCTCAGCTACTGAGAAGCCCTCTATGTCAAGGAATCCCATGCGTTTCTTACCCCCAAATGCCAGCAGCTCTACAGTCCCATGAAACTTAAAGAACTGTGAGACCATGTGAAAATCTTGCTTGACAGCTTGGATCCAGCAAGGATCATCAGAGCAAGGTTTATAAATGGTTAGCCATCAGATGAGTTATGAGCTCAAGACTGAGAGTCAGTGGGACGACAAAACTTACTAAATAGTGCATAACTATCTCTTGCTTCCCCTTTCCCTTACACTGACTGATTTTCAGCAAAAGAAAGGGCAAAAGCTGGTCACACAAATGGCATTACAGTAACCTGTAGTGCCAACAGACTGCTTTTATGTGGCACCTAATTTCACAGTCATTTTGAAACTCTTCAGGCCTGTCCCAGTAAAATTTGGGAAACATTTCTACTAGCTCATGTTGCCCTGACAGTCATTTACAGCAATGCTGTAAACAGACTAAGACCTGACTTTAACTCATTGAAGTATTACTACATAGCTAAGTACAGTTTTCAAGTCTCATGTTACTAACTGCAGCATACAGTAAGCTTACAAGTACTTCATTTCATACTCCTTGTACGTGTTTCCAAGGACAACACACACCTGCTGCTCTCCTAAGATAGGGAGGAGATTAGATTTGTCTACTTGGTTCTAAACAAATCCATATCTTTACACGGTAAGGACAAACAGTGAAACCAAAGTTAGTATTACTGTAACTGTACTGTTCCTTTACTGTTACACTTACACTCAGTCTGTACTTTCTGTAACCCACAATACTGGTCTATTTATTATTTTAAAGATGCAATCACTTGTATAGCAAGTTCTCCAAATACCTTCTCCCCCATATGAGAACTCTTGATTCCTGATAACACCAGTTGCGACTAGCAGATCTTGCTTCTGCAAACTGCCTCAAAGAATCTCCAACAATGCCATAGTCTTCACTTTAAACAATACAGAGACACCTAACAACAGCCATGGCTTGTTTACCTGAGATAAATACATGCAATGAATCTGATAATATCCAAAATGAAACATCCACTAAATATCTCAGGTGTCAAAACCAGCATTTCTTAAGCTAGACTATATTTRAACCTTTATAAACACCCTTGGCATCTCTCTTCCAGGGAAAATAAATAAATAAATAAATAAAGGCACTAAAAGCAAAGCTGCTGTAATCTAGGTACAATCTGTTTATTCTCCAAAAAGTTCTAGTTGAAGTTACTGATAACTCAATACCAGTAAAATATTTAAGACGACATTTTAGATATTTGTATCATTGCTTGAGCACTTAAAATACTCTCAGATTAAAGATATCCTCTCAATACTCACTGAAGATGTCTATACAGTTTAGGAGTGGAGGTGGTAGTTGGTTTTTTTTTAAAGAAAGTATGGGAAAAACATCTAAGATATAGTAAAACAATGTTATTATTAAAAAAAAATGCTTAGCATTTGATCACAAAAGAGTTAATGATGCTTACTGAAGCAAAGTAGCCAGCTCTTCCCTACACTGTAAGAAGATAGTTACTTCCCACCTTCCAGTATTTTAAGTTACTTATAAATTAAGTTACTTTGCATTCTAATAATGCTGTTTTATTATTTGCTACATCTGCCTCCATTTTAATATAAGGGATTCAAGACGAAAGGATGTCCAACTCTTTTTTTTTTTAAATCAATCTAAATACCTACAAATCAACATGGTCACTATATAAATTTAATCTGCAGTTCCTACGAAAAGCATGCAAGTGCTATTGTGGAAAAACAGAAGTAGATCAGCTCCCGTTTCCCCCCCTGTCATTACTACCGCACCGCACGGCCGGGCCGGGCCGGGCCGGGCCGGGCCGGGCCGGGCCGGGGGGGGG
>NW_020449341.1:190395-214801 GCF_003343035.1 Apteryx rowi | reverse complement strand
GGCGGCGGCAGCGCGGGCGCAACAGTTGCCGCCCGCCCCACGTGACCGGCGCGCCCCACGTGCCCCGCAGCCCGCCAATGAGCGCGTGCGCTCCGCTCGGCGGCCGGCCATGCCGCACGCCGCCGGTACCTGGAGGCAGGGGCAAGGATGCGCCGGGGGACGCGGCGGGGAGCTCTCTTACTGCTGAGGACGTAGGGGGCACACCAGATGGAGCCACAGAAACCACTGGCCTCGGCGTAACTTCTTACGCCACGAGGGCTGAATCTGTTTTTATACGGGACGGGGAAAGCACCATCCCTCATGTTTTATAATACATGAAATTCAGATATCCCTTATTTTCTGATTCTCCTGCTGTCTTTACGTACAGATTTAAAATCTGTTATACAATTCCCCAGTTCAAGAAAGACAGGCATACTTATAAACTAATTAATGAGAAATCCTACCCGAGTTCTGTATTACCACTACTATAGCTTAAAAAAAGAAAAGCCCGACACTGGGCTGTGAAGCAAAACCGCTCTCGGACCTCCGTGCTCTATTACACAGCTCCCCTCAAAGCTCAGAGCCACCCACCGGTCGCCTCTGCAGGAAACCCCGTGAAAGCACCGAGCCTGGCAAGTCGGGGCACGCAATCAGGTCTTTTCTGTCAGCACTGACCGCGCGCTGATTTTAAAGCGGGTGGGGGAGGAAGGGGAAAAAGAGGCAAGAGACCCGTCCCCCTTGCAGCTGCGGCCGCTTATACAACCCTCGGTATTTACAGCCTGAGAAAAGGGACAGCCCTCGAGGGCCCGCAAGGGAACCCGGCCTCTCTCCGGCAGCCCACCGGGTTTTCCCGGGCCCGGGGCGCAGCGAGCCCGGCGGAGCCCCATGGTTGCGCGGCCCGGGAGGGGGAGCGGGAAGGGGTCGCTCTGCCTCCCTCCTGCCCGCCCACCCGGGAGGGGGGATTGCGAAAAGCCAGACGACGCCAAGCGGGCGCGCCCGCTTTCTTCTCCGCTCTCCCTATGCCCGTAGGCCCCATACCCGCCCTCCCCTTCACGCTCCTCCCCAGCCGCCGGCCCAGGCGGGCCCTCGTGCGGTGGGGAAGGGCAGCCTACCCCCGGCACCCACCGCGGGAAGCGGGGGGCACCCCCGGCCCGGCGCCGCCATACCCTCCTCCCAGCCTTCGGGCCGGACGGAGCGGCCCAAACGGCCGCGGCTCGCGCGCCGCCGCCGCACCTGGCTCCAGGTGATGAGCTGGTTGCTGGGGGCCTCGCCCACCAGCGCCCACAGCTTGCTGAGGAAGGCCGGGACTCCCGCGCTGGCGGAGGGCGGCTGCTGCTGCGGCTGTTGTTGCTGCTGCGGCTGCTGTTGCTGCTTCATTGTCGCTCGGGAACCTCCTCGGTCTGGAAAGGGGAGGGACGCAGAAGGAGGAGAACCAGCACGATCTGCCCACCCCGTTCCGCTCCACGCGCGCGCAYGCGCACGCGCACGGCCCCGCCGCACGTGCGCGCATGCGTGCCTGCACCACCTTCCCTGCCCCTTCTCCCCCTCCCCCTCGCGCCTTACATAACCGGCCCACGTGCGCCGCCCTCACGTGTCACAACAGCGCGGGCCCCGGGCGGCGCGCGGGAGCAGCGGCGGCGGCGCCGGGGAAGGCGGGCGGGCGAGCGAGCGGGGGCATGCAAATGAGCCAGTGGCAAAGGCCAATCCGGAGGCGCCTCTCTGCTCGGGACGGGAGGGGTCGCGTGGTAGGCAGGGGAGGCGAAGTGGATGGGAAACCGGCAGGGCGGGGTCACGCGGTGGGCGGGGCTACATGGTGGGCGGGGCTGGCCCTTTCTGAGGAGTATCATTAAGATGCAAATGAGAAGCACTTGTGAAAATAGTAAATTTCCACTGGAAGCAGTAAGAAACAATTGTAGGTTTTGGTTTGGAAGTTTTTTTTCCAATCTATATTGCCCCCCACAAGCACCCATTATTTATTTATTTATTTTCCACCACAGCCAACCTCAGCATCACCCTGTGCTAGAGCTCCTACTTCCAACCCCAGTAAGGTTAACGCCTTTCCATAATGGTCTCCAGGGTGAAAGGCAGGAGGACAGCTGTACGAATCTTCTCATGAAAAGACTGCGCAGATCTGCATGGAAGCAGTGTATTTTGCCAGTCTAGCCAGAGGCTCACTGTACTTTTAGAAGATACTCCTTTGGGCCCATGAGCTTTGGGAGAAATCTGCATAGCAGCTGTGTCAAAACACTAACCCCAGTCTCCAGTAGGCATAACTACACGTACCTAGCTCAGTCTCAGCATCCCAGCAAATCTTGCATGTGGTGGGACCTGATGAGAGCGCTCCTTCCCTTCTTTAAATTTAGCTGTTATAAGATTATGAGGTAATTGTGACACTACATAAAATAACATTGCAGATCCCATCACTAACCCACAACCACAAGAAGGACAATGAGAGGAGGCTGTCCTGCAGGCAGTGTTGTAGCTCTCAGGACTAAAGCAGTCTTTTGGGTAAAAAGGCTCCTCCGTGGTGTTGACATCAGATTTTGGCCCACCTGTGGACTGGCAGGAAGAGGCTGGAGTAGCAGCTGCTTAAGGGATCCAGAGCCATCAAACCTGCTCCCAGGCCCAGGCTGAAAGGCAGCTGTTGGAAGATCTGGAAGGAAGAAGGAAACAGGACCTCAGCACCATCCGATGGCTGGCATGCAGCATCAGGCCAGGCTTCCTCCTGTTTTTTCCAGACCCACAGGGTTGTGCTTGTCCTTACGCCACATTGGCCTGATTCTGTCAATCTGAGCTCCCAGTAAGGCATGTCAGCCCCTAGAGGAAAGTTGCTGGCTGCATTATCCCTCTCTTTCCCTTTTCCCTATTTCTCTTCCCCAGCCTCATTTTGGAAGTTCTAGATTATGGCACTGCCCAGTCCTCCTCCCGAGTGGGGCCTGCTGCGTCGGCCGCTACGTTCTCAGACAAGGCCTGTGAGGAAAGTAACGATACCTCAGKAGAGGGGATTTCCTCAGAGCTATGGTGGCAGCATAAAGGATACCACTCAATGCACAGGAAAGGGCTAAATGGGTAAAGATGGCAAGGGAAGACAGACTAACCGTGCATGTCCAAGAAAGGGTGACAGAAGAAGTGAAGCAGGAAAGAGATAATGAGGGATACAAAGATACCTCTTTCTTATACAGTGAGGATAAGGAACCCTAAATTTCTGTGTTGTGAAGCTCATCTCTTTTAGTGCTCACACATGCTTATTTCATGAAAAGGCACATTATCCTTCCCCATGCCATTCAGTCCACTTGCAGAGATGCAGCCTGTTTGTAGCCTTTAGAAAGAGAGGAGGTAACATAAGCCCACTCTTTGCCATCCTGAACACTTGCAGAGAGCTGCACAGTACAGCTGCTACAGAAACTGGTCCCTGTCACGGAATGGCCTTCCTGTATCCTCAGACAGGTCATACAGGACAAAGCAGGCAACCATAATTCAGAGGATACTGGGAATGTTGGTATCAGGGCTGTTGCTCAGGTCTCACCCTCTGTCAGTAGATAACCAGACACAGTTTCTACCTCTGCCTTGCATATAGAAAGAGCATTGTCACTGTCAGAAGATGTAGCAACACAGGAGGTCTGCCACAGCTCTGATGGTGCAGATGGATATCCAAATATGCCACATAAACCTGTTCCTTCTTGTAAAGAAAATTCCACTGTCTTCATAGATGCCAAGGCTAGACTTACAGGTGTCATGAGTCCTTCTGATAAAGCCTGCTAAGATGTCCATAAACATCCCTTAATGGCCCAACAATACACACAAGACAAGGAGCAGTAGCCCTTTTTATATAGCCATGGCCACCATATGCTAGACACTGTTAATACCGATTGTATAAAACAGATTAAGGACAGCATAGTGCTTCCTTGGGGGACCTTCATTTGAAGCAAGAGATTATGTGATTCTCTCCCTTCAGAAAGCATCAAACAACATGTGTAGACTGTATCTGAATCACCATCATACCTACACAAAAACATAACAGATGCAAAGAAGCCTTAACACTGTCCACTTTGATCTACTGTTCCACTTCCATTTTAACAAGTAACTTGCCAATATAGGTGTAACAGGCATAGCTATAGACACTTGCCTCCAAAACAAACATCTAGCTCAAACTGACTTTTTGGGGTTTGAGTTCCTCAATTTCTGATGACATTTTCAACTGAGATAATTCAATTATGAAATTATTCAGCTTTGCAAAGCTATGCCAATTTAAACTGTCACTTCTGCTACCCCTTTGCCCTCAGTCTGTTCTCACCTGTGATTGGAATCCACAGAGAGAAAAGGTTAGCAAAGTCTAAGGAGCAATTTACAGGTGCAGAGAGCATATTCTTTCACCCAATCCTATGCTATCAGAAAGCTCTTTATTTTAGTAGAAAGGCTGAGAAATAGGTAGTTAGATGAAAAAAAAAAAGGCAAACATAATATGTTGTTTACTTTGTTACATATACAATCTAAGAAAAGAACATAATATAAGCATATGCACAACAAAAACATTCAAACTAATTCTCAGGAATAAAGTCAGGCAGTCCCTAAGGAGACCTCTTTCCAAAGCAGTCTTTAGGGACTCTATAGCTAATAGGTCTGAAGTCTTAGGAGAAATTTATTCCAACAGAAAGGAGATCTCAAGCAAAACTGCTAGCCTAATGAATGGTAAAAATACAGTAAAATTAATTTCCTTCTGTACTCTACCAAGTACGCTGAACAACTTCAAAAGCATCTTTAATGAAATTTGTGCCTTAAGAAGCTATTTTACGGAACTAAACTAGTATGTTGCCAACAATATGAATGCTTCACAAATGTTCCACAATTTTCACAGCAAATTACAATTATTGATGTTTGCTTTGTTAAGAAATATTGCAAAACGAATTTCAAAGTCTTCCTGCAAGAGACAAGGTCAGTTGGATCTGTTTCAACTTGCACTGAGAACAGACAGTATGCAAAGTAAAATAGCACAGAAAAAAGACATTGAGAACTATTAGTCTGGTAGTTTACAGGAAAATAAGTTGAAGTATTTCAATTTCAAGATGCATTATACAACTGTTCTTTTTTCGTAACATTAGCAGGCTACAGCATTCTGTAACAAACTAGTTGTCATTCATTAGCTCATTCCTGGGAAGAGATACTATGGTTATTAAGTTTATGGCTTAGCCTTTCAGGGTCAATAGCCAGAATGACAAAACATAACTTAAAGAATATATAAGCACATAAGGCTATAATAACTGCCCAAATGATTTTTTCATTCTAACATGCATGTAAGCAAGCTCCTGCCAGGTTGCATTTGTCTAGCTACAAATGCATTATAAGCAGAAAGACTATGATTCTATCTGCACACAGTACTGTTTTCCATCTTACACTTTAATATGTTTATGACATACATTTGAAAATAGGAGCTGATTTGCAGAATTGTATGATGTTTCAAATGGTGTGTTTAAATTTAAGTTATTATTTGAAGAGGTAAAAATGCTATATCAAATATCTCTTTTCCTTGTATAGAAGTGGAACAGTGCCCTTATTTTTGTACATTTCACTAGTACATTGAACATCACCTTTGTGAGAAACACCAAGCTATATAATTTGATTTCCAGCCTTCAAGAGCTGAGGAAGTCTTTTAGCCTTCCTTGCTTGACCTCAGTTTAGGAAAAGAAAAGGTTTTGTGAGGGCTTAAGAATTTGAAGTTATTAATTTAATAATTAGCATGAAATATTAGTAATGTACAACTCAAGTAACCTTTCTGTTAGTTCTGAGCACAAGGTAATTGCTTGCCTGTGTTTCATAAAGCTTCATGTTGTACT
Source organism: Apteryx rowi (assembly GCF_003343035.1). Taxonomy (NCBI): domain Eukaryota; kingdom Metazoa; phylum Chordata; class Aves; order Apterygiformes; family Apterygidae; genus Apteryx; species Apteryx rowi. The sequence goes on along the minus strand of NW_020449341.1, from coordinate 208,991 downwards.
ATTCTACAAGCCTGTGCTTAGTAGATCTTGCCAGTTTTTAATCTGGGACTATTTTACTTCCCAATATCTTTAGGAACAGTGCTATCCATCATCTTTTTCCACTCTGCAATAAAATTTTCCTCCATTTAATTTACAGAAATCTGATAATGATCTCAGTTCTGAGGCAGGTCAAGCTATTTACATCTTTCGCAATACTGTTCTCTCTCCCTTCACCAGAACAGCATCTTAACACTATAAAACCGGGTATCATGAAATTTGAGGAATCTGGGAAGAAAAGAAACAGATCTCTCGCCATTCCTTCACTAACTCCTGAAGCCCCACCAGATTTCATATTGCAACAAGAAGTGGTACTAGGGCTTAGGGGGTACTCTTATTCCCAGACACATGGGATCCTTTTCTGTTCCTCCTAAAGCTCATTTCCTCTCCCCAGAACTCACAGACGCCCACGTGTTGGCGTTCCAGTCCAAGACCTAGCTGATCTGGGGACTGGGAGAGTGCTGCCAACAGGGAACGGACAGGGAGAACAGCCTCATTTGCAGCCATTTCCTCTTTCTTAGAGCTTTCACAGAGGCTATGCAGGTAGCACCACCTCAACACTGGGCAAGAAGCCAAGGGGATAAAGCTAGATACCTATTCATATCACTACCTTGTTATTTTGGTATCATGTATGGTTAGAATCACAACAGCACTGGTCTCTTACCCACTTACCTACTGCTCTAGCATAAGAAGTTGTCCCACAACAGTCCCATATTCTCTTAAATGAGTTTTGGCCACTGATAGCCCAGTTCTGAAGTTGTTTAAAGAGAAGTAATTTGGGGTGCATTCTTTGTGCTACAGCATACTTGCATATACTTAAATAGATGTCATGGAGGACAGCCCTCATGTAACAACACTCTTCTGATATAAACTTCACCTACCTTCTCTCACATCTGATTTTCTTGCACCATAGTGGAATAAATAGCAAGGGTCTAGGTGCATTACTTGTGCAAAGCCTTCCCAATGGGCTGTTGCTTCCTTATGGGCCATCCCTTGCAAGTCTGAAATGCAGTCTGTGTAAATTCCTATTATGTCACACCCTGAGTAAAGCCAAAGTCCAAGGGACACCAGCCTATAGATATTCCTTAAGACAAACAACAACATGATACAAAACAAGCAACTGAAAATGACCCAGGGTAGCCAGAGGCAGGATGACAGAGATTTCAACACAATAATCTGATTCTCTTTGAGACTGCTATTTGCCCTGACTAAAGGGCATGACATTTAGAGGTTCTTGCAGTAATAAGGTAGGTAAAGAGACACAGGTCCCGCAAGTCTCAAACACTCTATGATTTGCATTTCAAATCCAGTTATCTTTATTGATTTGTCTATATCGATCACTATGAAGGCAAAAGACAAATCAGTCACAGAGCTTGCATGTATACTGCCTCTGGTACAAGCACAGAAGACCACAGGTAAACCATCCTGGAATGTTTATAGTATCAAATGCTGTGCACAGCACTTCAGTCAAGTTTGAAGCATATCTGCTACCTTAAAAAAAAAAAAAAGAAAAAAGTATTATGCCACTTAAACATCTGAAAAGACTGTTCCCTCCTAGGAGTCCAAACTCTGCACATATTAGGATCTCAAATTGAAAGTGGCCCTAAGAGGCCTAGCTTTCAGTTAATTCTCCTTGAACTTGGGACAGCCTTTGAGATTTCTCTGTGTTCATGATGTAACTGGCTAGAGTAGACAAGGTAGATGAAATTTCAGAAAGCTTCCGAAGATACTTTTCTTCCAAAGTCAATACTCTTTCAGTTAGTTTTATGTTGTCGTTGTGCATCTGATTCAAGTGCTGCTCAGTTTTTTGGACAACAAAGTGATTCATTTTTCTTCTCTTCTCAACATGCCCTTTAAAAAAAAAGTCACAGTCTGCACTCAAGATATCTAATGGACAATGATGAAATAAAGACTGCACAGAGAGTTTTAAAATTAAACTATGATAGCTGTTCCAAGAAACCTACTTCCATTCATGCTTTTTTTTTTTTTAAAAAAAAGGAAAATTCTGACCTACATTCTTTCATATTTATTTCCAACCCTTCATGTTATTTATTTATTAAATAAAAATAGCACAGAAGCAGTATCCATTTCTTATCTGCTTCAGTATGAGAAATACTTCTTTCAGGCTTTTCCTGATTTAAAAAAAAAAGCAAAAAAACAAAAGTCTTTTACACTCCATGAAAGTGCCCAGTGTACCCTCAAAAGACTATTTTGCTTTTACTAGGAGGAAAAAAGAAAAAAAAGACTTCCAAAAAGGCATGTTCTACACAAGCTCAGAGAGCAGTTAAAGCAGTTTATTAAAAAAAAAAAAAAGAAAAAAAAGCTGCTCAAAGCCATTAAAAAAAAAGCAAAAATCAGAGTCTAAGCCCAATTCTTAACATGCCGTGGTAAGTTCCAAATTCAGGCCAGATAATTTCACCTTCAGGGCTTTCTGCAAAGATAGTCTTTTTATGAAGGCTTTAGGAAGGATGGCAGATTTGGGAGAAAAGAGAAAGAGGTTTGATGGACAGCATGCCTGAGAGGAAGCTTTACAGAAATTTTAGAGCATTTTGCTGCAGTCATGTGTTGGTAACTGTGAAAAACAGTTCCTACTGTAAAAAAATTAAGTATATATGCTCATTTGGCCATCCAAACACCGTTTTATTCCAAAAAGAAAAACTGACACATTATGATAAATTCTGTTAGCATAAACAATTTTTCAAGATTTTGTTTCCTCAGGTAGGATTTCATAACACAGTATTTATGATCATTATGGCAACAAAGGGCTCATAAATCAAACATAGTAATGCATGAAAAGCAGTTTTTATCTAACCTGAAGCTAGCTTAGCAAACACATACTACATCAATGATTTAGGTATTCAAAGCCTGTATTTCATGTTATTTCATGTTCCAAACATTAGGACTTCCACAAAGCAACTGTTCTGCCAGCTGCAAAAGAGTTCTCAACTCTGAACACAGGAAAGCTTTCTTCACAGAGAAATAGCCCTGGCATTGATTTACTCTTACTTCCTGTACAGTAGAAACTCTCCACAAACGTACCAGTGAGCGGTTTTAACCACATATTTGACAAGCAAAATTAACAGCAATAAATTCATTCTCAAAAATAAGTTATACTATGTTAATAAGTTATACTATGTTAAATTAGTCCACCTCTTCAGGCCATTCAAAGATATGATTCCAGTACAGGGGAAATGCATCCTCTGTGTTTGGGGAATCTTTCATGGCTTGCTTCCTCCCCGCATGCTAATGGCTATTTAACAACTCTCTCTTCAGTCTGTTCGAATGGAAAAACCCCAGAACTGAGAACAGGCCAACTGAGACTGGTTAACCTCAATCTAAGACTTTTACCTGAGTCTGAACAGGTAGAACTGTAATCTTCTGCTTCTGTGTCTAATCCACTGTTGTCTGTTGCTTGTTCAGATTCCTACATGTTGTCATTAAGGGGGGTGGGGGGGGGGAGTTTATTTGACATCTAAAAACCTGACCCAAATACTAGTTGTGTGTGTGTGTGTGTGTGTGCGCACGCGTGTGTAAAATTATAAGATATACTAGAGAAAGTCATGAATTACTATAGTTTTTATAGGTTTCTACTATTTCCTTCCCAGTTTGGTTAAAACTACTGCTGTAGCAACCACACAGCACTATCAATGGACAGTTGGAGACTGAAATGCTATCTATGTTGCAACTGCAATTGCAGCTGTCATCACCTTTGTTTATCTAGCAAAGCAAAAATCAAGCTATTTTCGAATTTACTGTCAGCATTTTTTCCTTGTTAGGCTGCATACTTATATTGGCCATTTTGGTCAGAGTATATGTTAAAAAACAAGACAAAACCCAGCACCTGGTAGTTTTCTGTATTTTGCAGACATAAGTATTAAATACAGATAGAGCATTTGGACTTCACAGTTCTGGCAATGTATCACTTCTTCCTCTCCCCTCCTCTATATAAGTCAGATCCCAGAGTCACCTTCTTTAGGGACATTACAAATAGCAGATTATGGTTTCTTTTGTTTCTGTAATGATCAGTAAGATGCTCCACTCAGTGCTGAGAAACAAATCTTAGTGACAAATACTGTAAACCAAATTCTGTACTCGAAAGCTCTCTACTGAGTTTTTCTTTTACCAAGCCTGTCTGCCTGTCTCTCTCTCTCTCTCTCTCTCTCTCTCTCTTTCTCTCTCACACACACACACACACACACACACACACACACACACACACGACCAGCAGGACATCCCACTTGCAGGTACACTAGTGATGTTACTAAAGAAGCCCCATAAACATAATTATCTTTTTCATGGAAAACCAAATCTTTTCCCCATGCTACTGTTCAGAAACAGCTGTCCTCTAGTTCTCTTCAGCTAAGTGCTGCTTCTTCAAAAATACACAGAGAACACTGGACGACCTCAGAACGCAAAAGGCTGTAGTTTGATAAGTATTTCCCTCTGCACCCTTCCCCCCACAACATTACCATGTTATTCAATCCCTTCCACTTCCTCCCTACTGCACCACCTCTTCCAGTGTGCTGCAATAACTATGTTACATCATCACCTTTGGCAGTGAAGTAAGTTTTTAACCTGGATCAGTTCTATTAATTCAGTTCACCATTCAAATGCAAAAGCAGTTACATGAGCCCAGCTCAGAGAATGGTCTAGGAGTGGAAGTGAACAGCTAGGAAGCATGACAGCTCAAGTAAAACAAACGTCATGCAGACTATGCCTTATGATTATCTCCTCCCTGTGATGGATTTGTGAGAAGCAAGGTGCAAGAAGAGTAAGACATTTCTGGGTTTTACTACTTTAAAATCATAGGACAAAGCATAGGCTAAACGATTTTTTAAGTGTCTGACATTTTTCTGATCAACAGAGACAACTGCCAAAACAAAATTCATGTAAACAAGAAAAAGAAATAAAGTGTTAGAAACAATAGAGCCTTAGGTTATAATAAATCCCTTTTTGTAAATAAATGGGATGCAGAAGAAACAGTATTTATTTTTTTCTTACTAAATGTTCTTGATTTTCACAACTTCTATTGCGATGCTCGAGTACCCAGTCTATATCGGATGGATGTATTCTGGAAAGAGAATGTAAACTTGAACACAAGCTACGTGTAATAACATATTGCATAGTTTCAGTCATAAAAAATTATTTTTAGAACAGTTTTCTCCAGATTTTTTCCAAATATTAAAAACAAATATAGGAATTAAATTCAAACACACAGCAACTCTTACACGAGTGTTAGGGAACACCTTACAAGTTGTGGAAAACAACTGGACTACTTTCTTTAGAGCAGATCCTTGCCCCATCTTAAAATGCCTTCAGCCCTGTGTTTGAAACTGATGGGAAATAGTGTGAGGAAATATACTGGCATCACTGTCTTTTCAGCTGCCTTACTCTAGCTTTCTTACATATCTCTTCCCCTATCATTTCCAGTGAAATCACATGTTTCAAGGTCAGAGAGAAATTATTTTCTAACAGATCCACCCAAAATCATAAATTGTCTCTTTAGAGATTCTTTACAATTCAAGATCGTCTGACCTTTTGATTACCAGTTTCCCTACCTTTTCGAAAGTTACCTTTGTCAAGATACTCTTTATCTAGTTAGTGAACTTGAACATTTTTATTACAGTTTAGTTCATTCTCATCCTTACTAAAGCTGATCTCAGGTTTAATAACTTCATTATGCAGACTAGTTTCTTTTCACAGCTATTCAGTTCAATACTCCAAATCCTGCTGGCTTCAAAATCTTCAAAAGCAGTTGAAAATTTTCCAGTTACTGTTGTAAAAGAAGCTGTATTTTTAAAGAGGACAATTACACAGATATTGTAAATTTAGGACTAAATCCTACCTCTTTTATGCATCTAAGTAATTATATTTAAGTCTGTAGGAGATATTGCAGAAGTTTAAAAAAAAAAGAAACAAAACCCAAAATCCACACACACAAAGCATAACTTGTGCAATAGTTTTAATCCTACACAACTCTTAAAATCAACCCAAAACACAAACATACTCAGACACAGCCACGGTAACCAGCAATGAAATATAAAAGAAAGAAATGTCTTTCTGTGTCTACAGACCTAAAGTTACAAGAAGATGTCAAGTCTATTGTTATTTCAATTTACAGTAACTTGCTGTTAGATCTGTGGACTTTCTCTGGAAAAGGAAAACTAACTACAACTTGGCACTCAATAGCAGTTTATAACCCAGGATAAATCAAGATATTGCAACTTGAAAAAGAAGCGGGGGAAGGAAACCCATCTCTTGTGTACACAGTTGCTAGGTGACCACTGTAAAGCTCTCTTTTCAAAGATTCATAGGCAGGGAAGGCTACAAATCAGACAGACAGACTTTAATCAGGTTTTGCACAGGATGGCTATATAGCTGTTCTGTAAAGTCTTTTTCATCTTGACTGTGACAAGGTATTCTACTTCTGCAGGATAGGACTTCTGGACAGCACAAAACAGTATCTCATCTGGAACCATTAGGACTGAACACAAACACAGTTTGCATATACACCCTATATATATGTATTTCTACTAAACAGTAAGGATAGCTGAGCCTCAAAGGAGTGGGCTGGAGCACAACCCATAAGATTCTTCCCCCTGCTCTCTAGGCAGAACTCCCGATAGCTTGAAACCCATTCTGATAATCTATAGGTAGAGCTATGCATCACTCTAAACCTTGTGTGTAAACCATGAAAGAGAATAGGGAGATTTCTTTGATCTAAATGAAAGGATAATTTTTATTCATCTCCCTCAAGGAAAGACCTGTTTCATTGTAACAGATRCCTGGAGATACCTAGATCAGTTCCAGTGGAAAACAACTTTTAAGGAATAAAGTCAAAGTACAACCTAGCTTTATTATGGAAAGGTCTACAAGAGAAGAAACAAGAAGCTGTCCAGACATTCAAAGGGAAGAACCATAAATCCAAAGACTAACATGAGGTCCCAAGTTCACTCACAAAAAAAAAAAAAAAAAAAAAAACCAAAAAAAAAAAACCCAGCTCTTCAGCGTGAAACATTACAGAGTAGCCCTGAACCAGAGAGAGATGGTCTAAGTGGCTGAAGTCCCACAACAGACCATCAACCTCCTGTATCATGCATGTGCTGCAAGTTCAGCACCTCCCCTCAGATACCAGATTTATTGTCTCTGCCTAGAATCTGGACAAAGCATTCATATGGGCATAATGGGCTTGAGAGGTTTCCTTAAATACGGATTTTACTATGAGCCCACAGTAAGCTCAGTTATCTGGGAAAACACTGTTTTTAATGCCAGCGTACAGGAAAACAAGGGACCAAGAGACTTTCTTCTCTGAAACATGAGACAGCATCCCAGAAAGGCTGCTGTCACCACAGTAACGCATCAGTCCACAGCCTGCCTCCAAGCTGTCAAGGTAGTAACATTTGAGCCCTCCAGATTTAGTGGATGTCAGTGGCAGGACTTCAGCTTGAGTCACATTCACTGACAAGACAGCTGGAGAGGTTAAAGACATCTGACAAAGGTTATTTTGACTCACCCTACTACTTAAAGTATAGAACTAGTGCGCTTTTATTTGGAACCTAACTCTTTAAGTGCTCATTAGAAGTAACTCACATAAGTTGGACACTGCTGTATTTACTCACTTGCATGAAGATTTGGAAGAAAAGGCTGCATAATAGAGAAAAATTAATATAAAGGGGGCAAGATGGACATGCTTTTACATCAAATTTTGGACACTGACATGTCAGAAACGGAACGTTATGCACAAGTATTTTACCATAGACTAAGCAAGCAAATAATTTTTAAGACTTACTTTCCTGAGCATTCTGCCAAAGAGGATCCAAGCCTGGATACAACACTTACTGAAGTGTCAAAGGGTTCTGACAATGTCTGCCTTGCTGATCCAGACGAAGTTAGAAGCAGCATCAGTTCTGCCTGCTTCTTGATGGAGTCTAGGCTTGTGCCAGTGATACGGGGTTTTTTTGAGCAGCTGCTGACAAGAACAGTATGTCTATTTATCAGTTTAAAATCGATGTTGATTCAAACACAGAACAGAATTCTAACTTCAAAACCATTTCTACACTGGGGAAAAATGCACTGTGTTAGAAAATGCAAAGACTAACCAGAAAAAGTATTACATAGAAGATTGTGGGTGTACGCTGCTCTACTTCTAGTTAGATATTGATTTGGAACTGGTGAAGACTGAGATATAGTTATGATCCAGCTCTTCACAGAAGAACTTTTTAAAATTAGACACACGCATTGACAAACACCCATGTAACTACAGCTGCTTAATTAAATGAAGCATGCCATATAATGACAGCAAAATAAATTTTAATTTAACAAAGAAATAAATTGCTTGTTGCTGCATAAATGAATGAAGGGCTATCTTTTAGGCAGAGCAATTTACACCACAGATGGCAGGAGTCAAAGGCTGACAGACACTGGGCACATTTGGCCAGTTCTATTTGCAATTTTATCTCTTTTCTAAAGATAAAGCTTCCTAAGCCAAGCTGTCAGAGCAGTGGTATAAATGGAACTAGAGATAATGGCTCTTTCCATCATCTGCTTTCCCCCCTTTTTCACTATCAGATCACAAGCTCTGGGACTCCACTGCTTAACAGCAGTTTAAGTTCAAGGTTCCACCAGAGCAAGCATTGCTCCTAAAGCATGGCCAATAATCCTGAGGGGTTCACTGCTCAAAATGCGACTTGTGAACTACAGACAACTGTAAATTTATTAGTATTCTTATATCAGTAACCATCAAGGTAAGAGCAACAAAACACGGCAACTTCTTTGCAAATACTGACCATTTTATACCACCTCCCAACATAATAGTTTATTTTTGGACCAGGATTATCCAATGAGAACCACCCCTCAGAAAATGCAACTCACTAGCTAAATTATGCCCGACCAGGCATATACCCTCTTTTAGGCTTCTTCACTTCATAATGACTGGTAAAAACCACCTCTGTAATTCTTCCTAAGCCTGAAAGGATAGGTTTTACACAGCCTGCCCTAATCTCAAATCATCTTCTGAAATTTCCTTTCCACAACACACTAGGCATTCCACAAGAGAAAGTTTCAGATTTGTTCCCAAAGATGCTCCCAGTGGATAAGACAAGTGTTGTTTTACATGAAAAGCTGACACTAATACTTTAGTTAAAAAATGGAAGCTACTTGATAGGAGGACAGCGGGTGTGGAGGGGTGTCGGGGGGGTAGAAGGAAGCGGGGAGAAGAAATCAAGAAGGGTTCTGGCCAAATACACTACAAAATTTTATATTTCATTTTTATTGTTAATGACTTAACATACCAGTATCTTAGCATCATTAATTCTATGTACTCTAAAAACATTTATAGGCAGATGAACTGCAAGGAATGTGAACAAGGAAAGCTACCTCATGCTGTAGGGAGGAACACATAGTTCTGGTATGCTAAAAATAAAAAGAAAGCATTAACACACCATATGCTGTGCAACAGCAAATAGCATTATTTAGAAATGTTCCAACCAAACAAAGCTCGCTGGTAGAAGTTCAGACTTACCGGGGGGGGCGGGAGAGAAAGGGTAAGCCCACTTAAGTCAGTCACTTCTGATAGTAACATGCTTCACTGCATAAATAGATGGAAGAATTTTATCTAACAATCTAGTTTCATTCATTTTACATAAACCCTAGGATAGCATACATCCAATTACAGATTTCTCCTTGTAACAAAGTGACTAACTATGTGAGACAGAGGTTGAACTACAACTAGTGAAGCAAGTTTTGATTTGTACACAGCCGATGTCATTTTCTTTAGGGCTGACTTGTCTTGCACCTCAGTTGTATTACTTTTCCATCCAGTAAGCTCTGTTTTAACCTCTGTACTAGTAATACCATGCAGATGCATTCTCTCTCAAGCTGTATGAGAAAAGCAGAAAAAAAAAAAAAGGGGCAAAGCTCTTTACTAAAGCAAAGTATTTTCTTGGAAGTAAAATTCTAATTTCAGCTTTTTGTACACTACATGCAATATACGTGCAAGAACATAGCCTCTGTGTGTGTGTGTGTGTGCGCGCATGCATGCACGCACATAGTGAACATTCAATGAATGAGTAATTTTTTCCATGTCTCCATACTGCAAATAGCAACTACCACTGGATTATTTTGCAGAATGTGTCAGTTAATGATCTTGTGACTGGGGAGAAGGTTAACATGACTTGAGAGGTAAATATTTTAAGCAATAGAAAGACTTCAAACTACCATGCAAGTCTGGTCTACTGACTGTAGCACAGAACTGGCTGAAGAACTCCTAAAACTTAATGACACCACATCCTTGGGCAAATCTGAATCAGCTTTAGTTTTCACTTCCAGTTTATAAAATGGTGATAGTTTCACATATTCTGCAGCAGAGAGGTAAAAGTTCTTCAGGACTGGCAGCAAACTTCTCAATCTCAGCTTTGTAGAAGTGCTCATTCTTACTGTTAAGGTAACCACCTCCAAATACAGGAGTATACACATGAAGGCAATCACTACATTTTCCTAAGTTTTTGTTCTGTTTTCTGGTGTCAAAATACAGCACAGGTCTTCCTATTAACTTACCTGGTCTTTTCCTTTTTGTAGTAAAGTAGTTAAGTGTCCTGTTTTGATGCTATGCTTTATAAACAGCTCTCTAACCCAGCCCACCAGAAAATGAGGAGGGAAATGCAGTAGATTTAATCCATCCTAAAAAGCGTCAGTAAATTACCATTCTGCAGTTTAGCCTGCGARGTGACCCAATGTTAACAGAACATATGAAGTTACATGTCAAGGATGATAAAAAACCAACCAAACAAAAAACCCTTCTAGTCATATTACAGAAAGGCATATTTAAGATACATGTGGTTTAAGTTAGTTAGATTTTACTTGTTAGGTCTCAAGTACTATTGGACTAGAACTACAATTGATTCAAGACAGCAAATAGTAACTCCACATGTCTGTCTTTTGTTCCAGAAGATAAATTTCATGAGTATTTCAGACAGAAGTTTCAGAGTCCACAATGTTTGGTATGTTCATTCTAGTATGCCCATCTGCTGAATATTAATTAAATTCTCTTTTAACAACATAACTGACCATGAAACATTTGTTCTTAATGCAACAGAGGAGCTGCACTAAGAATTAGCATTTGCATTCTAACCAGAAAAGGAGCTGAAACAAAAAGAACATCCCCCCCCCTCAAACTAGAACTGAGCCCAAGCTGTCACTCTGAAGCCTTTTGTTTTTGTACATGGCRGAGTTTCATTCAGATTCAACAGCAACAACTAAAATACACAAATCTCTTGCTACTCCTTCAGAGTAACTGTGGCACCACAGTGACTTACCTTCTGTGAACAACCTTCCCTCACCACTCTGCTTCTGCTTTAGCCCACTTACAACAGAAACAGACAAATCTAGACTCACTTTTCAACTCATACCCTGTTAAGTGAATAGGAATAGCTGGAAAAGTGGAAGGTCTATAAGGAAGAAGAGTCTCCACAGGGAAAGGAAAGGGTCCCTCTTCTCATCCTTCCCCCTTGCCCCCCAAAACAATGAGCCAGCCCCCTCATATGTGTATCCTCTAGAGCCTCCATTTCCTTTCTCAAAATTCATGAGTAGGCCAGATGGGGAAGCCAGATGGCACACTTTCCCAGCAATCTCATCCCTCTTTTCCCACATTCAAACATATAAACCCTTCCTAACCTACAGCCCTGCCCCTCATCTCCTCTTCCTTTCTCCTACTTCTTCTTCACCCATTTTTAATGCAAAAAAACAGTTAACACAAGCCAGTTATGACCATGAGCTAGAACATGTTGAGCCAACCCCCATGAACCAGAACAACTTCAGTCAGAGCTGAATTCAAGCAAGAAATGAACCAAGTGAAGTGGAAGGGGGGCAGAGGGGATGGAAAGGGAAACCCTCTATTCAGTGTTACATCTAAACACAAGCAGTGCTCAACTCCCAAGGAGATCTATCTTTTCCCTTGCTTAGACAGGCCTAAAAATCCCAGCACTGCTTTCCCCTTAAAACGAAACATGCTGCTCTTACTTTTCAGCTATCCTTGTCCACATCCGAGATGTGTCTGCTTGAACTCTTAGTTGATCTCCTTCAAGGTCATTGATGCTAACTTCCAACTTGTTTCTACTTCCTGTCCTAATACACTGATTTTCTGCAGTCTGGAAAAAAAAGAACACAAACAAACAAACAGCCTTGTTGATTACTCGGGGTGGGGGCGGAAAACCCTGCCCTATCTCAAGCTTCCATTTTCTTTGGGATAACAGAGTCTTCATTCAATGTAAAATAAAATTCATAAAATTGCTTGGTTTTATTTAATTTATCACACAAGGAATTCTTGATAAGTTCAGTTTATTCAACAAATGCAAGGAGGAGACTGCCATGGGCTCAATCACTGAAATGAAAATACATAAAGGCAACACAGAATAACCTCCAAGATATCCTTGCTTCAACTTTTTTTAAAGGCTCCAAAGGAGCTCCTGAGTGCATGGCTAAGGAGATAGCAAAGTGGGCAAACCTCCATTAATCTGCTCCTCTAAGTGTTGGTATTACACAGTACAAGAGGGCTTTGAACTTCAGGGCTTGAATTTATCAAAACTCCTTATTCAAGAGGAAACTTTCTGTGAGATTTTGATTATAATTACTAAATTTGATTCAATCATTTTTGTCCTTTTTTAAATTAATTGTTTAGTGATTGTATTGCAGCCTTTGTAGGCAAACTATCAAACAGGACACTGCTGAGAAAAAAAAGTAAAAAAAAAAAAAAGTAAAGTCTCCTGAATCAAACAGCTTGAGCAGGAGACAATAGCTTAATATCAGTCATGGACAGGACTGTGGTTCTCTGACAAACAGTTGCAAGCCCTTCAAGTTCTTTTGCTGCTCCTTTACCACTGCCCTGCCTGCAAGGCACAATTTTAACTACAGCCCCTCAAAATCCTCTCATCCCTGAAGGCTTCCAAAACTCTGTTTCAATCTATACATTTTAATTGTTCCACCAGTTACCAATAAATAATTTTTTTTCAAGCTAATACAGAAAAACAGACCAGACACTTTAAAATTCACTAGAGAATTAAATAATCCCAGGTAATAAACCCAAGAATATACAAGGCAAATTTTCATTTAGGTACATTCTCTCCTTGTTTGCTGAATGATAGCCCCATATAACTTTTACAGAAGAGATTAAACTTTAAATTATACAGCATTCTTCCGTAATAGTTCAGGTAAAACATTAAGCAGTATAACAACATTTAATCTAATATTTCTTTCAGAAAATGAGTATTTTCCAAATGAGTCTAATAAAAGATAACTCCTCAAATTTCATGTGGTGATATTAGTATGGTAATAGTTTAGTGTAATTACTAAAATATTTTTCTAGTACTTTCTGAAGTTCTCTGTACTCAAGACTAAACAAGTGTCATTTCAATGCTGCATGATACTAATTTGAATGCTTAAAAATAAACAGATTTCCCACGAACATCTATTTAGAACGACCATAAGCTGGTAGTAAGAATTAGTGATAAACATGACATAGTTTTTGTGACTATCATGAAGAATATGCTTCCCCCTCCCCCCGCCCCATCAAATTCTTTGACCCTGCAAATACATTAGAACACATTAGAAATGATCCAACCAAGCACAATTTTTTTAACACAAGACTATCCAAACAAATGCATTGATACTCTGCAGAACAGGGCCAGAGCATTCACTGCCTCTTAGGATGAGGTCCTAGAAGTTACTCCACACTTCTTTCAGCTGCATGCATTCCTTACTGTATGCATATAAAGTTATTTACATCTCACACTGGTAATAAGAAAAACGTACTGCAAGAGCTACATTATCTGCATCAGTGATATTACTTTAAGACTATGTAACGTGATGATGATTACCAAGCTAAAACATGAAACTAGCAAGAATTAGAGCTCAAGGGAAAAAGAAAAATTTGTAAGGGTATAGAGGAAGAATTCCTTTAGGAAGCACTGTGCAGTACTGGCTCTATAGCAATTATCTTACTATACTCATTAGTATGCCACATAGCATCTATATGTAACCTATAAATTCAAACAAAGATCAAGCGTAGCTCCAGCCATCACACAGCAAATATTTGTGCTGAACCACAATGGTTACTGTAGAGAAGAAAGAAGAGTTAAAGATAATGGTTTACCTGGCTCTGGTCAACTAGTTCTTGAGCAGACTGTTGATTGTAGTCTCCTGTGTTATCTATCATAAGGGGCCTAGAATAGATTATTTAAAGTGTTTGAAATGCTAACTTTGCTCACAAGGTAGGTATCAAAGAATCACAAGGAACAGTATAACTCTTAATACAGAAAAATACAAGGCAGCAGCAGCTTCTGAAGAAGCATAGCTACTTAATATACTTGTAACAACTTAGGTTTCCTACTGGTCAAGAGAAACTTCGGCTTTCTAAAAATCTGCCTTTATCTTGTGATGATACAAGATCTTTGAACTGCAATATATATACACAAGAAGAGATTAGCTTCACAAAATTCTGTGTTAGAATCAGGATAAAGTGGCCTTAATTTGATTTGAAATCCTTACAGGGCAAGCATTTCAGTGCAGAACTCCTAATTTTGCTGAGGGTCTTCTTCCTTTCCTTGGTGAACATAAATAAATCCTGGAGTTCATTAGAGAGGATATTATTTAGCTTGTATTGGCAGGATTTTGAGTTTACAGCTCTCTGTGATACCTATTTCACCCCTATTCTCAATCCCAAATGGTTAGTTTGGAATTGGCCCAACTAAAGTGAAAATACCAGATTTTTAAAGATATGCCAAAAAATAAAAATAAAAAAAAATCCAGTACTGGTGAGGGATGCTCCCTTAATTAAAAGCAGACAACAGGGGCAATGGGAGCTTCTTCTTCCAGACAGAGAGGAAATCCCCTTCCTGACTTGCAGTAATTGCTATGTCACAGTAGAATTTTCCTCCAGTACAGCTTAAGTTACACAGAGTCTTTTTTAAAGTTAAAGCCATTACAACTAATCTATGTCAAGATAGTTCTTGGCATTTGTGGTAAATCAGTTACTGGCTGGGAACNAAGAAACATGAGAGTCTTTCCTGGACTGAATGTAACCAAAAGAGAAGGTAAAAAATTCCTAGAGACACCTCTAGGCAATACCATTTTAATGATGCAGATCAATGCAAAAAAACCACCCGGGTCAGTTGTTATCCAAAGCTACTGGAAGATGTTCTTTCACTATTATCATAAAAATACAGTTATAACACTAAACAGAGTTAGTTTTACAGTCTGTTTCACTTACTGTTTTTGCGGCAGGCTCATAGTTTGGTTATAACACTGTGATGCAACATTCTGAGGGGGGGAAAAAAAAGGGCAAAAAACCAATGCAGGCATGAATTGGAGAACAGACCACTTGCCAGTCAATAATTAATGAAAAATAATGATTTTTTCCTACATCATCCTAACTCCAGATTTTTGTCCATGATCAAGACCGGTAATATCTCAGATTTATATCTCGTAAGCCGACATCTAATTAAAAAAAAAAAAAAAAAAACTCAACCCCCCCATGTGGCATTAATTATATTAAATTCCTCTTTCCTAAGATTAAGGATGCTCTAGCTTCCAAAATAAAGCAAAAAACCTTGAAGATGTTACTAAGTGAAGGATGAGTAAAAATACTGATATTCAGTGAAGCTAAGGATAATCTACTTTAACTGACCAGGATACATTCTATGTTTCATTCTCAAGAGCCATAACAAAAGCCTGCAGTGTCTAGAGAAAACCACAGCTAGAGAGACAACAAGTACTTTCCCATTCTTATATTAATTACTTGCGTAAGAATAGTAATTTCAATAAGCATACTGAAATCTGGCTTCCTTTTTCAGATAATTATGAGAAGAATTGGGAGTATTTGTACACTTTGACAGAGGAAAATTATATGCATAGTTTCTGAAAATTTAAACATGTTGGGGCTCTATGACTGTTTTCTGCTCTTAAAAAAAAGAGTTATAAGCAATTTGCTCAGTCACCAATTAGATCACAGTCAGAAATCAAGTCACATACAGAAAAGCCATCACCTTAGCAGCACAAAACAATCTATTACTAGCAGAACAGCTGTACTGCAGGGATGGCTAACCATCATGGCACACATCCCTGCTTTGGGTACTCAAAGCAGAGATGGATCTGGGTAGCTCCAGCATGGAACTGGGATCCACGGATTTTGATCCCAACTGCTCCATTCTGGTGATCCTGGCCAAGGCACTTGGCAAGTACATAAGAAATGATGTGACAGATCAGGCTAACAGCCTGCACAACAGCAGCTGTAAAAGATGCCTATTTATGGAGAGCAGGTGAAGCTAGCCACTTTATTCAATCCATTCCACAAACACTATCCCAGCACACAGCATTATTGTAGGGATATGAGAATGTACATGGCAGCCCTTTTAGCGTTCATTCACAGACCAGCCATTAATGAATTTGTTTCATCCACCTCTGAACCTGCTGACACACCCTGCCCCTGCAGCCTCCTGTGGTGGCAAGTTCCAGGATTTCATTATTTGCTGCRTGAAGAACTGCTTTTTATCCATTTTAAATTAAACTAGTGATAAAAGGACTGAGTGCCGGCTTATACGGCAGAATTTGGTGAAAGACAGTGTGTTCAGCTTGCTGATCACTGCTGCGATTCTGCAAGCCTCAACTATATCCTCTCCCTCAGCCTCTTCCTCTCCAAACAAAGGAAATCCAGACTTTTCACTCTCCCCTTATAAGGCAGCTGGCTCCATCCTTGATTATTTTAGCTGCCTAGATAGACGTGTCATATTCATACAAGACAGATCTCCTCTTTTATGGGAAGAGGAAAGATAATAAGTATTTCACCTGAAATTCCTCACAGTAACCAGGTATAAGCAAGAAATTCTGCTAAGTAGTAATTTAAATTACTGCTTGATGTTCTCATTTATTTAAACCAGAGTATTTTCTAGAAGTCCATAGAGCTGGCAATTACAGGGTGGCACCAGTACTCTCCTCAGCGTCAAAGGCATTAAGCAAACTGGACATAATCACACAATTTTAAACTATCTAAAGTTTTATGTTTTAAAGTCACTCAGCAGCTGTGGCTACTCACTGCCTCACAGAGCTGTCGATGCTGGATTTGCTTCCGTTTAAGATCAAGAACTTCCTCCCAAAGGGCTTTGTTTTCCCTGAAAATTCAAGGGAAACATTTCAGTAGCTCTTAAAGAAGCCTAACATTCCCATCTAAAAAAACTAACAGGAAAAGGGTGGGGAGAAACTGGGGTTTTGTAAATAACAAACACCTCAAAATAATCATTTAAAACTTCCTTCAAAATGAAATAAAACCTATTTTCATGAAAACAGTGAAGCTCTATGGAGATAAAACATGACGAGCTAAGACACCATTTCTGACACTCTAACACCTTATAAGTTAATCTGCTCTCCAGTCTAGTTATTTATCTCAAATTATTTATCTCAGTCTAGTATTTATCTCAAATCCTACATAAAGTAAGTCACAAACAAGCTGCCAGTATCCTTCATTTAGTAACAATGGCAAGAATAAAGTTCACCCCGTTGAGCTTTTCTGTTGCTTGTGAACACAAATAAGCTTCAAAGCAAACTAACAAATGTGACCGAAAAATACGCTACTGATAAATTGTACATGCTTATTTGTGAAGCATGGATGACCTTTAGGCTCCCAGAATTACTAACCTAGATCTCATTTATTAAAGCCATGGGCTAAAGTAACACTGAAAGACAGAAAAATGACAGAGGCATTCCAAAGTGAAAATTTCCATTCAATTGAGATAAATTAGATTTGGTTCCATAGTCTACTTAAAGACCACACTTGTTAAGAAGACCTCATCACATCTTGAGTATAAAAACCCTACAACTGACAGGAAAAAGTGCATGTGGGGAACAAGACTGGGGGAACTGTAAACAGTGCATAGAATAGCATGTCCATCAGCTTCGATAACAGTTTCAGTGCTTTTGCAGCCTCAGATCACCACACTGTAGGTCAGGCAGTGTTTTTAACGGGAGGTAATACCTTTTATTATGCTAACTAATATAGTTGGAAAAAAGAACTGATGTGCACCTGGGCACATAAGCCCTTTGAGGTCACTGTGTGCCTGAAAGCTTGCCTGACACCCTCTCTCATTATAAGTCAGTCTAATAAAAGATATTACCTCTCCCCACAAGCATTGTCTCATATGTATTATTATACCATGTGCTGTCTCTGAGAAGAGTCGACAAGATGAGTATATGAGTTCAGTAAGTCATGTACATTGAACACTCTTCACGGTGGTATATAGTTTTTCAAGACTGTTACATCAAACTGTCATGAGGGGCAAAGAAAGCTATGCCAAACAAACAAACAAAAATCCTATTTGTACATTTAAAGTTTGT
Organism: Apteryx rowi; assembly: GCF_003343035.1. NCBI lineage: Eukaryota > Metazoa > Chordata > Aves > Apterygiformes > Apterygidae > Apteryx > Apteryx rowi. The sequence goes on along the minus strand of NW_020449341.1, from coordinate 190,580 downwards.
AATGCAATGCTAAGGAAAAGGCAGCAGGAGGAAATTCAAACCAGGGAAAAGCAAAGGAAGAACTTCACAGAATCACAGAATCACAGAATCACTGAGGTTGGAAGGGACCTCTGGAGATCATCTAGTCCAACCCCCCTGCTCAAGCAGGGTCACCTAGAGCACATTGCACAGGATTGCATCCAGGC